>NC_088240.1:78005000-78212500 GCF_036934945.1 Oncorhynchus masou masou | reverse complement strand
CATGTTCCCCAAGAACGTGACGTCTGCGGCAGCGGGAGCCCTGGCTCCTCCGTTGCGCGCGGCCCAGGTAGCTCCTCCTCCCCACAGACTGGTGGACGTAGACGTGTGCCATGGTTACTATGATGTCATGGGCCAGTTGGACAACACCTTCAACTGCTCCAAGGACAGCTTCATCTACTGCTGTGGCAGCTGCCACTACCGCTTCTGCTGCCCCGACCCCACCCGTCGTTTGGAGCAGAGCAGCTGTACCAACTACGACTCCCCGGATTGGGCCAAGACCCCGCCACCAAACGCCATATTCCTGGATGATGATGAGCCGGAACTGGACCCTCTGCAGCCTCTGAGCCACAACACAGGCTTTGTGATTGGAGGTGTCATTGTGTTTATGGTAGCGGTTGCCGTGGGGATTAAGATAATGTTCAACAAGGTGTCGCAGCAGGCCAACAACGGAGAGATCAACATGCCCAGGTGAGGGGAGGGGTCAATCAGTACCAGACCTGACAGATGAACAGGCAGACAGACAGTCACACAGACAGATAGACAGATGAACAGTCAGACAGACAAATACAGATTCTTTAATCATTTGATAATGTTGTTATAACATGTTTACAGCATGTTTCATTCATAAGATCAGACAAGATATGATATTGTTAATGCCGGGGGGGGGACTGTTATTACTCCAGGCAATAAAACACATTTTACACCACCTAATTACTTGTACGTTTACATTTTTGACATTCTCTTTTTGGTTTCTCCTCTCAGAGCGCTGGTGGACATGTTGCGTCACCAGTCCAGTCCAGTGCAGCAGGATGAGAGGAACAACAGCGTGGCTCTGTGTGGTTCAGGGGAGGGACAGGGTACGCTGGGCAGACCTCCCAAAAACCTCTACGCTCCTGGCCTGCCCAGCAAGGACAACAGACGTGAGTGGCCAGGGGAGCATTCAGTTGGAACAAACAGGAAACATGTTTCTGAAATGAAAAAGGGAAATGAGGACAAGCTCACATAGTACACTTCTGTTTCAAAGTTGTTTCTCCTGTTTTGTGCTGTTGTTGGGCTTTAGGCTTATTTCAAACTGTCTTGTAAGAAAGGGGAAGGAGTAAAATGGATTAGATTAGATGAGGTTATTAGTCACATGCACAGTGTTGCAGATGTAATTGCAGGGCTCAGTGAAATACTTAACCAACAGCGCAGGTCAAAAAAAGACAAGTGAATGAGACAATAGTAAAAATAATATTACAACTGTAGCAATGATAATGTCTATTGGGGGGAGGGGCAGGGTAAGTGTTATTGGGAGGGGGTAGAATATCCATAGGGGGAAAAGCAAGGGGGAGGGAGTAGGTAGCTCCCTAGTGGCTATTCAGCAGCCTGATGGTTGGTGGTAGAACCTATTGGCCAGTCTGACAGTTTTTGCTATGATACTCCTATATTGCCAGTGTCTGGGCGATGGAAGCAGGGAGAACAGGCCATGATGGCTTGGGTGCCACGGGGTCCCTGATGATCTTCTTGACCTTCCTGCGACGCCTGGTGTTGTAGGTGTCCTGTAGGGCAGGCAGTGAGCACCTAATGGCTCGTTTGGCTGAGCGTACCACCCTCTGTAGAGCCTTGCAGTCAGCGGCGGTGGAGTTGCCGTACCAGGATGCGATGCAGACTGACAGTAGTCTCTCGATGGTGCTCCTGTAAAACACTGTGAGGGCCCTCGGAGACAGGACACATTTATTCAGCCTCCTGAGGTAGAAGAGTCGCTGCTGTGCCTTCTTTACTACTGTGTCCCTGTGGTTTGACCATTTCATCTCATCGGAGATGTGTACGTCGAGGAACTTGGAAGTTTTCGAAGAGGGACAGTTATGTGAAACAAAGTGCAATATCCTGGTCGATTCCCACAGGGTCAATAAATGATAAGTGAGTGAGCGTGTAAAGGGGAATTGGCCCAGGTAATGTAAAAGAGGATGAATACCTTGATCTTAATGTGATTAATAAACCGTGAGGCTAGAAATCACCTGATAACATCCACAATTGAACACATCATACAGTGTATCCCTCTGCTGTCTCACTCACGTACACACACATCTACATTATGTATACACTGTTGCTCCACAGCTGATGACTGTTTGTTTGTTTTGCAGTGGGAAATATTCAACACAATTTTATCCATTCAGGAACCAGTCCCAATCACACTGCTACCATCGGTAAGTCACCTGGTGGTGTAAATCGTTGGTTCCAGTGACACTGTAATGTATGCATCTGGTGCCCTTCCATGTTTTACACTTTTTCACAATAATTTATACATGTCAATGATACCAACTTGGTTAGATAAAGGTTGTCCAAAAAACAACAATTAAGAAACAAACACACCATAACATAGCTGTCTTTTGACCCCTCAGAGCACGCCCCCCGTATGAACAACACCCAGCTGGCGGCAGGAGGCACTCTTCTGTCCAGCAAACACAACAATACTAAAGAGCAGCCCTCCTTCCACCACTCCCTCCACAACCTGGCACAGCTCCCCCCATCCTACGAGAACGCCACCAAGCCAGAGCTCAACAGATACTCCTCGCTCAAACGCCTGGGTGAGTAGTGTACCCCGTAGCAACATAGAGATAGACCCCGTTACACAGAACACAATAGCTCTATGACTTATGTGTTTCACTATTCCTCTTTTGATTCCAGAAAAGAGTGGTCTTGATGAATATTCATCGGGCTACTGCACCACCAAGAGGCGTCCCCACACGGCCCAGCCCGCTCTCCAGTCCTCCAGTCACCACATCCCCTGTGGCGGAGACTACAACACCATGGGTGGGAGGGGCACCCTCCCCCGCCACGCCCCCCGCCCCTGGATTCAACCCACCGGCCTACCCCCCGTCTCCCCCACGGTCAACCCCTACCCCTTGGACCCAATCGAGCAGCACTACAATCCCAACTACGACACCCTGTCCAAGCCTGCCAGGAAGGTCATGTCGCAGGACCAGCTGCTCAACATGGGGGACGTCCCCGGGAACACTGGGACCCTCTCCAGGATGTCCAAGAACCAGCAGCACCAGTACTACAAAGCCATGGCTGCTGCTACTAAGAACTCCAACACCCAGACCCTGACAAGGAAGCCCCAGGATCGACCCCAGGAGAGGCCTCAGTCCAACACCCAGACCCTGACAAGGAAGCCCCAGGATCGACCCCAGGAGAGGCCTCAGTCCAACACCCAGACCCTGACAAGGAAGCCCCAGGATCGACCCCAGGAGCGGCCTCAGTCCAACACCCAGACCCTGACACGGAAGCCCAAGGATCGACCCCAGGAGCGGCCTCAGTCCAACAACCAGACCCTGACGAGGAAGCCCAAGGATTGGCCCCAGGAGCGTCCCCAGGATCGCCTACTCATGTCCCCAGATCACCTGGAGGAGAGCATGGGTAGAGGGGTCGGAGGGATGGGAGTGGGTGTGCAGGATCCATACGCCCATGGAGGCGGGGGAGGCATGGTCCCCACTCTCCCCCGGGGTGGTCTCACCCCTCAGCAGAAAGCCCAGTCCCAGCAGAATGTATGTGCCACGCCCTCCCTGGACCGCCACCACATGATCAAGATGAACTCTCACCCCACCTCGGGGAGGGAGCAGGAGAGAAGCCAGGGCATGACGGGGCATATGAGTGGAGGCATGGGGGGAGGCATGGGGGGCTGGGGTGGTAGCGAGATGCCCGGGGCGGGGGTTGTCATGGGAACAGGAACGCTAGGGGGCCACAGCGCCAAGAGGATGGCTTTCGCTGCCAAGAGGCAGAACACTATTGAGCAGTTACACTTTATACCAGGAGGGGGCGACGGAGGAGCGGGAGGAGGAAGTAGAGGAGGAGGAAGTGGAGGAGGAGGGGGAGGCAGTCAGGGCATCAGGACAGGCAGTAAGAATGAGGTGACAGTGTGAGGGGCACGAGGTAGAAATTGCCATCAACTGCAGATCTAGGATCAGTTTATCTCACCCCTAAACCCACCCTTAACCATTAGGGGGATGAACAAATATCTGACTCTGTATCAGTGGTTAGGGCAAATTCTACCGCCTGTGTGTGTGGTCTTCATGAAGAGAGTAGACATATGAGAATAGGAAGGGTAGAGAAGGAAATATGGTGAATCAATCTGTACATATAGGGAGATGAGGGACTTGCTTAGAGGTCAAAATGGTAGAGGAACGGAATTATCCTGCCATTTTTATATATGTGATACATCAGCCATATTTCATATCTAATGTGCCATATTGCCATACACTGATTCCATGAATAACTGAAAAAAACGTGGGAGAAATTAGATAGCTAGGACTTAGAAACTGGTTTGTTCATGCATAACCTTGTGTTTTATATCAAATGTTTAACAGAATAAAGAAACTTTTGAGCCATATTAGAAAGGAGGGACCAAGATAATACATCTAAGTATGAGAGAGAGAAGAGTGGTGTACGGCC
Source organism: Oncorhynchus masou masou (assembly GCF_036934945.1). Lineage (NCBI taxonomy): Eukaryota > Metazoa > Chordata > Actinopteri > Salmoniformes > Salmonidae > Oncorhynchus > Oncorhynchus masou. The sequence goes on along the minus strand of NC_088240.1, from coordinate 78,208,069 downwards.
AGACTGTGTACTTCAGTGTTACATAGAAAAACAGGTTACACTTGTATCAAAGGATGCTATTTTCATCGTGGAGCATTGAACTGATGATCTTCATCACCTATGATGTGGAATGTCGGATTATGTAGGGTATTGAATCCGGGGAGTGGTGTACGAGTGAGCCCGCCTCATTGTGACGCAGGAAAACAAGAGCTGTCGATAGTTGCTTCTTGTGTGAAAGAATGAGTGACCTTGAGAAAATTGCTTCCATACATTCTCTAGTTGCCCCCAGTAACTGATCTGAGGTCAGTTTTGCATCCCACCACCGCCTAATAGTTATGCTCAGCATTTGGAGAGGTTGAGCTGATCCTAAATCTGTGCCTAAGTGCAACTTCTACCTGGAGCTCCCCTGTGACCCACCTGTCTTCATCAGGACAACCAAATCTGATTGAGCCATGAGTCACTATGTTTGACGAGGAACTTCTGAGTTGATCAGCCTACCAATAGGAGGATTAGCTACTGCAACTACAGGGTATTTTCTTTCATAGAGCACAACAAGTACAGTATGATGCAGGTGTTGCACTTCATAATACGACTGACCTTCAAAGCCATGCATTGGGATACAAATAAAATACCACAGAGAAAGCACGTCTGACAATCACCATTTTATTAATCTCACCAGAGGAGAACTGACACAAGCCAACATTTCTACAGGACAATACAAATGATTGGCTTCAGAGCAAGCCAAAGTGTATGTGTCTAGGGAATTGACTGTAACAAAGCAGTGGACTATAATGCATACTGTAGGATGACTCCAATGATGAAGCAGTCAGATATGAGGGTGAGACTCAGAAGAGACTTGGTTGGCTAGGATGCCCTTCATCAGAAGAGGACCTTGCTTGTTCATAGTAACACACTCCAACCGTTCTCTATTAGGTAGAAATGTCATAATATCAATAATAATGCTTAATATTAAGGGCTATCCTATCCTACATGTTTGGCTTTGGACCATATAATACAGCATATTAATGCTTTCACTTAATTTGTGGTGTTGATATTGTCACTGACGTGTGAGTACCAATGTCCTGTAGATGCCTGGAGTCAAACTTGTAAAAAAAAAACATGAGTAGTTGTTTCCCAGCCCTTCTCAAAGAGGGAAACACTAAGACAGAAACGTTTTTGCACAATCCCCTGATATTTGCACCAGATAAAGACAGACATATTTTGTATCACGTCTTAGTGGTTTACATTCAGAAAAAAAGGACACTCAAGTCACTGGTGATGCGTGGGGCTGTGTTTGATAAACTTAAGGGACTTAAGAAAATGAACAGACTTGTATTCGACTAAGAGAGAAGTATAACTGTGTATATATATATATATATATATATATATATATACATATATCATCTACAGTATACAAAGTGTCTCATATTGCTTACAAATGGACAGAAGAAAAAAATCTGACATAATTCAGGAGATAAAATGACTGACATGTTGATACAGATTTTCTTTTGACAATCTTCCTATACACAATGGTAACTTACCCAGTGAGCAAAATGGCATCTTTTGGACGTCGGCGTCAGACGGTGTTCACTGGGTAGTCCGTGTCGGTTATTGTCATGATTACAACAAGTGTTATTATTAATGATTATTATAATTGTTGTTATAATTAATGGTTATCTTATAGTAATGATGTTGGTGTTATTTTTCTTAGTGAGATTTTAAGTGTTTACATGTTTTTAGATCTTTCTCATGACATTTTGTTTGTTTTTGTTACATCTGAACACAAAATGGGGATTCAAACTAACACTGTCTAATCTTGATGCATGTCAACTCCATGTCTTGTTAATGCATTGACAACATGCCTGAATACAGGTCTTTATTACAGTATGTTTTGAAACAATGGCACAATTATAAACCTCTCCCTAGTCCCTTTCCCTAGATGGAGCCTTCTATCTAGACTATTTGAAAATATTGCATAGGTATTAGCAAAAGTTGTGTTGGTTCCACGTGTTGAGGTGGATTGATTACACTCACCGTTCACAAGGTCAGACAATATTGATAGGGACTAGGGAGGGAAAAATTCTGGGTTTGGGACCAAATTGAAACACTTGCTAACACCACAGCCTAACCCAATAAAACCCAAAGGGTTAACACATGATGTCACAATGTATGTGTTTACATTAATGTCTTAAACACAGGTAGGTAAAAAGGGTATAACAGTAACAACCTGAATGTTCAGTAACAGTGTCTTTTTTCAGGGAATTAGGACAGCTAACCTAGTTTTAGATTTGTATTCAAGTCACAGAAAGTCTGTAGCAATGTCTGTACTATCGCCACAAGCCATAACCATTGAAACAGTCATTACATACACTTCTGCCATTATTTTGTACATGGTAAACCTTTTTTGTGTAAGTATATTGTATTTTGTATAGCTAGTACAATCAGAATATTCTAATGGGTTGTGGCTCTCTTCTATAACACATTAATTTGAGGCTTCAACAAATTATATGTGAGTATTTAGTGGAATGTACAGTGACCACCCAAATGCTTAACATTTAACATATTTCTATATAGCCTATTATGTGGCAACAGGGATATTTTTGATGAGTAACGACAAATAACACATGTAATAGATGGTGAATGAAATAAGACACAAAGAGATGAATGAATAGGTGTATGTTTCGACACCATCATTAATGAATTTAAACCTATATAGAACGAGGAAGGATAAATCTAAATCTAGATTTGTATGAGATTATATAGATTTGTATGGGATGATATTTACAAGTGAACTTCATGAATGTTTTCATGACTATTATTCATTTTAATATATAAAGGCCTACTTTTAATTTCTCCAATGCATTTTGATCCCCTTGGATACAGCAGTGATCTAACACTACATTTGTAAAATAAAGTTGGTGGAAAAGGTTGTCAGACTTGTTTCATTCATCAGGGTCTTACTCAAGTACTGATGAAATTGTATGATATTAGGAGTGATAAACTAGCCATCCTACTCAACTATTCTTATATGAAGTGACTTTACTGACAGGTAAGATTGAATAAATGTTAGACATTCTGTGGGAAGTTGTTCCTAAATCTACAGTAGGCTACAACTAAATCACTAGCTAATAGGGCAACCACCCCCCTGGAGAGCTATTTGTCCTGCAAGCTTTAATTTCAACGAAATTATAACTATTCTCCAGAACCTTAATTAACTGAATCAGGTATGTTACCACGGGTTTGGAGCAAAAGCCTGCACCAATAGCCTTCAGGAGTTACCCCTGATCCAGGTTACATTACCATTTCAATGAAACGCAACATTTGCATGACAAAGCATGTCACCCCGCACGTGCCAGAATGACAAGCTTTACTTTTTTTGGTCCAAACATCTAGGCATTTTAAAAGTTGTATATGAAGACAATGAAATGCAATTTAGCAAATACACGGCAGCCATTTTAACAAGTCTGGTTGGTGAATGCTATGCCCAGCTGCAGCATGAAGCCAGTTAAAATGGCTTCAACCTCCCGCAGAGTCTGAATCTATTTCTGACGTATCTTTATCACATTATTTGTCATTCGGATACCTACACGGGTGACGACTTGACATAATATACCATAAAAATCTTTATCAAATGGAAATAAGAATAATCCAATGCAAAATATCAGTTAGCTATAGATAGCATGCTTGCTATCCAAAACAACTACTGAACCACAGGTTATGCTACCCGGAAATATTTCACGGGCCGGAAAGGACCAATGTTAAGTGAGCACACGTCATTCCCTTTACCCCCCCCCCTCCCCCCCTCCCAATTTTTTTTTTTTATAACCGACCGTCCAAAACATTTAAGCCGACAAAAACATCACCAACTCATCATTACCAATGGGGATTGATGCTGTCAAATGGCGAGGAAAAGGTTGCAGACTCAAATACTGAGTATTTAAAAGCGAAAGGGAGCCGAGCATTCACCTAGCTCAGCATCAGTGAACATGGCTATGGCTAACGAGTCGAAAACAGTACGCAGAAATGGAGAGCTAAGCGAATGATAGCTAGATGGTAGGAAGGCGTGACAGGCCGCATCCTGAACTTGCACTTGGATGTGTAGGTAAATAAGCAATTTCGTATTTCATTCGGCCAAGAGGCATTCATTGACTTTTGAATGCATATTTTTGTATGCTATAGATAGCAAGCCGTGTGTGTTGTGTATTTGAATGGGATGCATGCGATATCTGCTAGCTAAATAGCAGAATGTTATACCAAAAGCTGTCAGATTTGCATGTAAGCGCTTCTTTGCAAAACCCCCAATGTTTGTCAAAGCAATGTGCAACCCAAAGTTAGTAGTTCCCGTAGCTAGTATTGTGCAATTATGCAATTTTTGCAGTGGCTGAATAACAGTTGCTGATTCTGAATTTCTGTCCTCCACACAGGATTGGTCATCTACACTACTAATGTGAAAGGCAATCAAAAAGATTCGATTGGGAAATAAAATCCATCTCCCTCCGCTGCCCGGGAAACACATATTTTGACTCATTGACATCTGTCAAAATACAAAGGTAAGATTTTCCATAACGTGATCAATATTTCGCCGACGTCTTATAAACATGCAATAATAATTCATAATAATTATTGTTTTATTTCCAGTTAGGGGGACTTAAAAAGTGTGACACAGTGCTCAGTTCATACGAAACTATATGCAGTAGTAATACCCTAGTAATAAACAATAAATACATTCTAATAACAGTAGTAATAAAATAGTCATTCGGCATACTATACTTACATTTGGAAAACTATTAATTTTAATAAGACTGACATTTAAAAAAAGATATCATTACTAAGTTTTATTTTATTGAACCTTTATTTTAACAGGGACGACATATTGAGACCTAGGTCTCTTTTTCAATTGCGCCCTGGATAATACAACATAGATATACACATTGTTATCAAAACCATGTCTAATTTGTTTTGTGGCATCTATGAATGTGATGTTCGAAGTTCGTGATTGCATTTTCATCACCTACTTTATCCCTTTTCAATAATTTTAAAATTACATGATTTAAAAAATATATATACGTGTGTGTATATATTATATACCTTTTTTTGTTGTGTGTGATTTATTTTAAGCTAAAGAAAATTTAATTTTATCATACATACTGTGGTGTATCATAATGGTCCAAATGTTGGTGTATTTACAAATGTCAGCTGTTCAATTTAACAGTTTTTATCAAACAGAAATGTGAATTTTGACTAATGTAGTCTCTGTTTTTCAGTGAGGAGAAGAAAACATCATCTCTTCCCAGAGAATGAGTGAATAAACTGATGTGGATGAAGGGAAACGATGATATGGATGAAAGCACTGTAACTGAAACAGCCAACCAACAGCTGTTGACTGAACTGCTCTCTAATAAAGATTGTTCTGTGCCATAAAACACCAAGAGACCAACAACCAACAACAGACCAAAAACATTTGCACACCAAAACAAGGCTTTTTCTCCCCATGAAACTACAAAGTGTTTAAGACTAAATAAAATGGCACCAACCCATCAAGATAAAAAGAGAATACGGTATCCACTTTGAAAAGAACTGTAAGAACTGGTCGCGTTTGAGAAAAAAGACCCCCCCCCCCCCACTTTACACTAAATAACCCCATTCCCCACACACTTGCTCCCTCTCTTGTTGGATGGAGAGTGGGGGCAGTGGGAGATCGGGTGGAAGTAGCAGCAGCCGAAGTGCGCGAACAGGTGGGACCGGCAGTGTTATTGGGCGGAGTTCGGGATCGAGCCGAGGCGACTCAGGCAGTTCCAGGTCAAATAGTGGCACTGCAGGATCCCTCGGCCGAAGCTCATCCGTTGGCGGCAGTGGTGGGATCATTGTCGCTGCTCCTGGTGCTGGAGGTGTGGCTCCTGCACCCCCATGTGCCAGTGAGTGGGAGATGTTCCAATTTGGAAAATACAATTTGGACATAATAGAGATGTTAAGCGGACACCAGGCCCATCAGTTCAAAGGCCTTGGGTTAGAACGACAGCTACAGCATCAGCAGCAGGTGCAGCTTCACCAGCACCAGCTCCAGCAGCAACAACAACAGCAGGCCGAGACATCAGGAGCTCTCCTGTCTGGCCTAGGCCTTGGGTCCCTCCAAGGGGCCAGAACCAACGCCTTTTCCGATTCTGCCTCTATTTTCGCAAAAATGAGCGCCCCTCCTCCTCCCCCTCTACAACAACAACCTTCTTCGTCCTCTCATAGCTCAAGATCCAAGTCAAGCAAGATGAGTAGCAGCAGCTCAAGCCATGTGTCGGGCTACCCACAGTTCCTGCGTTCCTTCCACCCGTCAGAGGCAGCTCTGGCACAGGAGCAACTGCATTCTGGGGTCGGCCGCTTCGAGCACTTTTCTGGGGGTAGCAGTAGTGGGGGTGCTGGGGGTTGGGACTTGCCCCCCCTCCACCACCCCCTCTGCATCCAGGCCTCTCTGTCCCCCAAGCATCACCTGGCCCTTCATCCTCTTCCCCCTCCCCCTCCAGTTCAGTGGTAACTAACAATCCCTCTAGTAGCAGTGCAGTCACCTCTCTGGGACACCAGCTGGTTGGGGCCCAGTCTGATGCACGGAGCCTTCATCAGCAGTTCAGTTGCATGCTAGCTGCTAATCAGTACTTTCTCTCTGGGGTGCCTGCTAACGCTAGCTTAGAGCAGTTTCTGGTTCAACAGGGAACCCACAATCATCTGGGGATAGGTTTAGCTCAGAGTGAGGGATCTAGCTCAGGCCTTGCTCCGCCTCCAGCTCTGCATTCCTCTCATTCGCATGGCCTCTCTACCGCTCAGCCACAGCAGCAGCCTCCACAGCAGCAGCAGCTGCCTCCCCATACCCTGTCACACCCCCACTCGCACTCCCACCCTCACCACCCCCTACACCCAGGCTCCCAGCCCTCTTCCCTGGGTGGTTTTGACTTCCAGGGCATCCCAGTGCTCTCCTCCAACCAGCTGGCCTCTCTGATGCAGCAGGAAGCAGGCCTGCCGCTCCCCCTGCCTCTTCATCTGTCCCTCTCCAAGGATGACGGCAAGGGGGACAGCAGTGGGGGCGGAAGCAGCAGCAGTAGAAGGAAGAAAGCAATGGCTGGCTACCTGCCACAGAGGAAGTCAGATGGCGGTAGTAACAGCAGCAGCGGCCACAGCAGTGGGAACCCCAATGCTAGCAGCAGTGCAGTGGGGCTGGGCCACGACCCCTCCCCAGGGCTGGTTGGGGGGGGGGGCGGAGGGGTTGGCATGTCAGGTTTGGGAGGAGATCCATCCCTCCTTGCCTCTTCATCATCATCATCATCATCAGTTGTCTCATCCTCCTCTTCCTCTGGTCCCTCCTCCACTGCAGCATCAGTTCTGGTTACTAATGGTTCTCACCTATCCAAACCTGATAACATGGGCTCCATGCCATCTGCATCTACACAGGCTGACACTGAGCCCCTCTATAACTGTGGTGAATGTGGCAAAACCTTCACTCACCTCTCCAGCCTTCGCAGGCACCTGCGTATGCATGAGTCTACGGCAGCAGGTACTAGCAATAATGTCAGCATTAACCCAAACCCGACTCATATCCAACCACTAACTGACCCCAGTCTCCCACACTCCACCCAGGAACACTCCACCCAGGATCTGAACTCTCAATCTAACTCGCTGTCCTCCCAACAATCATCCAACTCAGTCCAGGCCTCATCTTCCTGCCCCAGCCCTGACAAGACCTTCAATTGCTCAGATTGTGGCAAACATTTCAAGAAAAAGGGGCACCTCCTCCAGCATGGCGTCATCCACTCAGAGGCTCGCCCGTATGGCTGCAGCATCTGCTCCCGGGCTTTCAACCGCCGTGAGTCGCTGACGCGACACGAGAAGATTCACCAGGACAAGCCCTTCCGCTGTCCAGCCTGCGGTCGATGCTTCCGTGAGAGTACCTCTCTACTCAACCATGCTGCCTCTGGTACATGCGGCAAGCCAGGTAGGGCATCAAAACCACAGGGCAGCAGCAAGGAAGGAGCTGTAGGGGAGGGCAGAATGGGAGGAGGGGGCGGAGGAGAAGGTGGAGGAGGTGGGGATTACCAGGGTAGCAGAGGGGTGATTTATGGAAAAACTGAGGAAGATGAAGAGGGTGTGATCATGGGAGGTGAGGGAGGTCAGAAGTCAAGGCTAGGGTGTGATGGTGGTCTGTTTCAGTCAGAGAGGGGAGGGAATGCTAACAGCAGGGACAGGCCAGATGGTAAATACCCCACTGATTACTCTCGGAATCGTTACACAGGCTACCATGACGACCACCGTTCTCAAGGTAACCCGTCTCCGTGTTACTCTGGAGCCTCCCCCTGTGGCAGTGGGATGGTGGGCCCGGCGCTGAGGAAGGCACCATTGGCCCCGACGCTGCACCCCCACCCTCAGAGTCAAACCCAACATCACCACCAGCAGCACCTCCCCCTGTCCTCTCTCCTGGATGACTCTGAAGACGACGTCACCAGCTCTGTCAACAACGCCATCTCAGCCATCGCCGCTGCAGCTGCCGCCAACTGTGATATGAACAGTGGGAACAGAGGCGACGATAGGAGGGATATCATCGGAGGGCTGTTGGGGGGGCTGGACTTAGGCCCCTTGGGGTCCCCTTCATCAACATCTGGGATGGATAAGACCTATAGAGGAGCAGGGAACCAGGATGGTATGAGTGGTAATATAAACCACAACCAACAGCAGGGGAATGATCCACAGAACCCTGCTGCCAAACCAAAACGTCCCCGGAAACCCAGAAAGCCCAAAGACCCCAACGCTCCCCCTAAACGCAGGCAGTACACCCCCAGAGCTCCCAGGGAGTCGAGCAACATCCCGCGGCCATATCTGTGCAGTGTTTGCGGCAGGGGGTTTGCACGCCGCGAGACCCTGCGTAGGCACGACCGTGTCCATACTGGGGAGAAGCCCCACCGCTGCAGCACATGTGGGAAGCACTTCAGAGAGGCCTTCCACCTCACCAAGCACCACACCGTTCACTCTGGGGAGAAGAACTACAAGTGCAGCCTGTGTGGGAAAGAGTTTGGCTACTCCCAGAGCCTCAAGAGGCACGGGAAGCTCCATCAGAAAGGGGAGCTGGAAGAGGTCCCCACAACACCAGGAGGGGAGAACCTCAACAACTTCAACACAAACCCGTCATGTGGGATGGGCCAAGATAGGGAACAGAACCAAGGAAACAGCTCCTCCTCCTATTATTCATACCCCCAAGATGTCAAGCCTCAAGGCTCCAACAGCCAGCCCCCGCCCAGGCTCTACACCTGTGCCATATGCTGGAAGTCTTTCCGTCATCACTTCCACCTGACGGCTCATCACCAGACGGTCCATGAGAACGGAGGTGAGAAGCTGTTCAGCTGCGAAGTTTGTGGGAAGGCCTTTGCCTACTCCAACAGCCTCACTCGACACAGGCTGTCGCAGCACGGCCTGGCCCGCACTGGCCCTGACAACGCACAAGGGGACGGCAGTGGGTCAGGGGTAAACAGTGCAGCTGGTGGTGGAGTGAGTGGGACTGCGTCAGAGAGCGAGGCAGCCACCAACGCCCTCCTTCAGATGGCACCTTCCACTGAGGGCCACGGGGGGCAGCAGAGTCACAGTGTTGTCACCCACAGTCATCAACAACAGCCACCTCAGCCCCCAGCTGGCTACTCCCCCCTTTTCTATGATGCTGGTACGGCCCACTCCTCAGCCTCCAGCGTCCCTCCCTACTCTCAGCCCCTGCCACCCAACTCCACAATCATGCCCCCTCAGCACCTGCATTCCCCAGCAAGGGTGAAAGGGGAGCACATTTACCCAGCTGGTTCCAGTAGTCACACCCTTCACACTACAGCTCCATTCCAGCCCCTCACGGAGCTGCCATCCGAACACCATCACCACCACCACCACCATTCTTCACATCACCACCAGCGTTCAGAGCCACAGTCCCAGCAACCACACCACAGGAACATCCAATCACACGATGACATGAGGAGGCACAAGAAGAAGAGAAAGTCCGACAGGAGGGAGGGAAGGGGGGACATGTGGGGGGAGTCCTCAGGCTTCGTCAGAGACGAGAGGAAAGACCAGAGGAAGAGGAGGTCTGTTTTGCAAAAACAGCTGAGGAAGAAAAAGCTTCTGTTGAAGATTAGACGAGGGGGGGATGCGGGAGAGGGAGGATATGAGCTGGTCACAACAAGAGGGATGAAGATACAAATCCTGTCATCTCTCAAAGTCCCAGTGAAACGTTTTGCCTGCTCCATCTGTCCCCACGCCATGTTCGCCCGCCAGGCCGGCCTGCTAGCCCACAGGGCAGCTAAACACACCCAGAGAGTCCTGTCCCCCCAGGAGCGTCTGTGCTGCGGTGTGTGTGGGAAGCAGTCTCACAGGCTCCTGGAAGCTTTCATCCACCGGGCGACTCATCGCGCCCGAGGGTCCTTCTCCTGCAGACGCTGCTCTGCTCGCTTCTGGAACGCCCCCCTCCTCCGCAGGCACAAGGTGACCTGCCGACATCGGGCCAAAGGACTTCCACGAGGTGGCGCTATCCGCCTGAAGTTGTCCAAGAGGGCGGGGGAGAGGAAGAGCAGAGAGGAGCAGGGGGAGATGTCGCACCCCCTGCTTACATTGTACAGATACTGAGCTTGCTGACTTCTAAGGTAGTGGCATTTAGATTTTCATTGATAGGAAAGGGAGAGGTTATCAGTTTTGGACTATACATAGAAGAAGATGGACTTTAAAAAACAAAAGCCTTTGGGGGGGCGATTGAATTGGTCTGGTGTCTGTCTGGACCTCATCAACTCAACTCACTGACTGTTAGAACGACTGTTTTAACAACATGAACTACTGTAGATCACCTGGAATTCTTCCATCCAACTGTATGGGAGGATGTTGATAGACATTACTGTTTTCATATGATCATTAACCCTTAAGTGCATTGACACTATGCTTGGCTGACACTGTGCAGTTACTAGACATGTTTAGGTGATTTGACCTGCTAATTTAACTCTACCCCCTCAGCCTTACTAGCATCCCTTCTATACCCCTAGCTGTATGATAACTCTGTCTCTGCCGTGTACTATGTCTTGTTGATGTTCACCTAGAGCCCCTTTGGGGATTTTTTAATGTAAAAAGTGCATTTAGTAGGAGTAGGGAGAGGGTGGGACACAGACTTCTGGTTGGTAGAGAGGCAGTCTGTCGGTGCATGTGTGTTTTTTGGTCAGTTTGTTGCGGAGGTTGTGAACTCACTATGTGATGATTTAATTCAGTACATCCAAAAAGGACGTGTTTTAAGCGTAAGTTAACAAAGTCCTGAAAAATGTCCCCAGTGATTTAATCACGTCTTTAAAAATACATTTGAGAATCTTAATAGATTGAAGTGAATACCACTTCCAGACAAAAAAGTGTATCTTACAAAAAGCCTTGCTAATCATGACTTTATTTAATTTTCATGCCTGTGGAAACAATTGTAGCTTTTATACCAAGATATTGAGATCAAGACAGGATGAAAAAAGCTCACTGTAACGTATATTGTGTTAATATCTTATCACTGCTGTTTTTCTCTTTTCACAAAGTACTTTATTTAGCTTATACTGTTCCTTCATAGTAGCAAAACCAGTTATGATTACATGTATAAATGTGTGTTTAACTCCATCTGTCTACCTGCCAAACCTGGATTCTATCCTGTCCTCTTCTCTTATGTTTTGCTGAGTTGCGATCATGTTCATAACCCTGTCCGGCCTTGTTTTATCTTCTAAAGAAAAAGAATAGTTCGAAGTACATTTCTATCACTATATTTACTTAAAACAAAGATAGTTGTTGATTATACTTCAGCATTGAATAAAACATAAGTGTTCTCTGCTGTTCTTTTTCTCCATGTATCATGTAAGGCTAATGATGAAGAACGGCATAGTTACTGATAACTAATCATGTGGGTATTGACTCTATAATGAGAACAATGTTACAAATACCAAAATCAGTGTAATAGTTTTGTCCCAGATATAGTTAAATAGCTGTGTGGGCCTGATGGATTTCAGGATGTCATCATGGATATACAAATACATTTCAACTTAGCACAACTATGGTTATCCAACTAATTGGCAGGTCAATTCAATTAATGTTGTATACTCAACCAGAAATGCTTTTTTTTTTTGCTTTGCTTTCTTTCTATGACCCCAATTTGAAATGGCCACAACTCACAACCACCCAAAATAAATAAATAATGGACATCTACAGCCTACAGTATTATGTTAAATCCACTAGATGGCATTAGGCACCTCATTTCTGCTCACTGTACTCTGGCCCCTGTGTTTTAGAGTGTGGCAGTCACATGGATTTTACACCGATAGGGGGTGGATTCAAGAGTGGATTCAAGAGTCGGAACGTGCAGTGTCCATGTCTGAGCTGTGTGTGTCATTGAGTGCGCACGTCTGAGCCTTGCGTGCATGTGAGTGACTGAGTGACCGAGTGTGTACAAATGTGTGTGTGTGTTTGCAGACTCATGCTTGCATGCGAGTGTGAGATAAATATAGATAAAACATCAACATAAATGCATACATACATAGTCTACATATAGAATTGCAAGGCAGTTATGGCTGCCCTACTGACCTAGTTCTGTTAGTTTGTGTGAATATAGGCTATTGTAATGTAGACTACAGTATTAGAGTTCACCTTAATGAAATACGACAGCAGTGGTCTGTTGTTCTGGTTTGACTTAAGTATTTTTTAGGTGGCAGCAGCACTGTCACACTAACTGCTATAGAGGGATATGCACATTTAGTTTCATTATGCTTATTCCCTCTGTTTCAACACCAAATACTACTAAACATCAATAATTCATGTCTAAATACAAAAAGAAACATGAAATGCTAACTATCAGTTTAATTTCTAGATAGCATGGTCTGTTTGTGTGTTAGTGCATTCTCCACATGTCATGTCGGCCTACAGCCGAAGAAGCATATTATAGCCTACCTATCAAATCAGTCACCTTTGTTCGCTAAGTACATTTAACCTGGTGAGATGGTGCAGCCACAATAACAAGAGCCCACTATAGCTTAAAGCAAAATTGATTATGATTTAAAATAGAAAACCATATTTAGACAATGTGCATGTAATTTAAGGTCATTGTCAGTCTTCTATATTATAACTACCTCTGTAGTCCTGTTCTATACTCTCTCAAACCTTCTCAAATTGTTCTAACAGATGAATTATCATGAATAGGTCAGGCATAAAGGCATGCAAGGTTCGTTTTGCAGTAAACTTCTGCAGTAAACACACATGTATGATAGTTTATCATCAATCAGTGTATCAATTGTTTCCCCATGAATTATACTCATGCTGTTGGCATATGCCTATTTGTAGAGAAAACAAGTGACTGGTACACACAGTAATATCCTCAGAAGGATGTATATTGTTCCTGGGATCTGTCTAAATATTGTTTTCACGATGTCCGGCTAGCAGTCCAAAAAAATGGGACAAACAATTTCCTGTGGCTCTTTGACTGTGGGTTAAAATACAGTACTGCAGACACCTCGCGCTGTTCTGCTTTGAATCGGTCTCACGCGGCCGTAGCATGGGGGGAATCCGTAGGGCGGGGCGGGTGGCCTAGTTCTTTCCAATAAGCGCTCACTAGGGGAGGAGACATTATTTTCTCCAACCAATCGAAACTAGAGCAACATGCATAAGGGTTGCACCTCCTCGTGACTGGGCCATGTGCACTATAACAGCTATTCTGCTTTTTGGAAGCAACGTGCTGCTGTGTTCCTTTCGCCTGAAAACCCGGCAGCCACTCACGTTTTCTCTGGATTACAAGCGGACTGGGAAAACTGTAGTCTACACTCAGTTGCTTGCTCATAGAATGGTGCAGGGCACATTGCCATTATAATGAAATAATCACATTGGCATTCTATTTGGGCAATAATCTGTATGCCTAGATGAACGTTCTATAGAGGATATGTATCAAGGTCCCCTCAGTTGCTAGTGTCATTTAAAGACGTTAATTCAAAGTCATAATGATAACGGTGGCGGGTGATTGCTAACTGTCCATTTGTTTTCGTCCGTCTGTCCATGAGCATACAAACAACAAGTGCTTGTCGTGCCCCCTCGAGGTGTGGCACGAGGGGGGTTGTGTGTTTGTCATGCATATTGAACAAATAAGCCAATCATGCCTTCTCTCGCGCCTTGCCCTATGAGTTGTGACGTCACGTGAACTGCCCGTGTTCGTTCCAGCTGAGAGGACAGCCGTCGCGCAGCCCAAATCCAAGCCCGTGCTTCAGTACATTGGCTCCACAAAGTACGCGGGGGAAAAGAAGAACCCCCCCTCCCGAAAGAACGATAGAGCGACAGGAAAGCTTAAAGAAAAAAGTAATACAGCTTGTCACCCGACAAATAGGTGCGCGTACTCAGAGCCTTCTCTGCTTTTCGCTCTTCATTATTTGTTATTTTGGCATTGTGGAGTAGGACATTCTTTTCCCTTGCTTCGAGTTTCATTAGGATCATTTTTGAATCGTCATTTGTTTGGTGTGTTGATCAACTCAGGATATTTTTCGACAACAATTTATTGTTTTCCAGCTCGGATTTTATTTTGTCCACCTTTGAATTGACCATGGGCACCAGTCATTAGTTTGACGTTTACAACTGGTCTCTATTGGAGAATAACATCTTGATCTGCACCGGGGATTTAAAATAATATAGTGTTGACCATATATACTGGAATACTGTCTATTATAATGATACAACAGTGGATATAAGAACACTTCATAGCCTAAATAGAGGGAAAGGTAAGAACATGTTTATTGACATTCTAAACAAATCAAAGGGACACGTTTTGCAATTATTGCTTGTTATTATTAGGCTACACTCTGGTATACTGAGCCTGGGAGTCAAACTTTAATGTTCTCATATCTTGTCGAGATATGCACTCACATATGCGTTTTATATTATTTCAACAAGTTTGTAATGTCATTTCAAATATACTATTCATTGCACCCAATTCTAACTATAATAAATGTTAATTCAATATTCTCGTTAATTGAATAGCGGCGATCAATCTGCCAGTCATTTCGACTCCGCCTGCGCCCCAGGATCCTAATCAACAACCAGGTCCGGCCAACTATGTCCAGGCAGCTCACCCAGCTCCTGACCCCGGACCTCCCAGCCGGCGCGAGCCCACAGTTCGGCAACCAGTCTGGTGGCTCCATCAGCGGTGGACACCTCAACTCCATGGCTAGTTTGAAATCCCTCCTGCAGCATCCGATGAAGGGAGACCGTGCAATTCTCAAAGACTGCTGCGACGTTAAAGGTGAGACGATAACTTTGATTAAATTTGATTGTTACATTTTTATCATGCAGTTGCCACTGAAGGCTCTACAGTGCAACAATGTTGCTGATGGAGTTTTCTGCAATTAAACTAACAGACACTGCATGCCTATGTTGTTTTTCTGTTATTTAGCATATTTTGTAACTGACATTCAAATGAAATCATATCTACCAGTCTCCATTGTCTGCCTGACTCAATTGAGTACAGTACAGTGAAGACAGCTGTGCTCACCAGCATAACTTAATATCTGGCCCTGCCATTGTCACACGCACATGACATGACACATGCACCACAGTCTGACCTGTTGTTTGGAAGTAACACACATAAGGTATACATACTGGTGTGGTTCTTCAGTACAGAACTCAGCTCTGAATGATGATTCATGATTGACATTCTGCAACCAACACACACCATAGGATATACATGGTGGTGGAAGTTGTCCTTTAGAACTGATTCATGGTCAGTTTGTATTTTTACTACTGATAATACAGGTCAGGACCAGAATAGGGAAACTTTGTATCAGTATAGAACTTACACTCTTGAAAAAAAGGTGCTATCTAGACCCTAAAGGGGTACTTCGGCTGCCCCCATAGGATAACCCTTTGAATAACTATTTTTGGTTCCAGGTGGAACCCTTTTGGGTTCAATGTAGAGGGTTCTGCATGGAACCCAAAAGGGTTCTACTTGCAACCAACAAGGGATCTACCTGGAACCAAAATGGGTTCTCCTACGGGGAGAGCCAATTAACCTTTTTGGAACCCTTGCTTCTAAGAGTGTAGGATCAAATACTTGTTGGAAAATGTTAATCGAATCCAACCACTCCTATAGTATAGAGCAGTAAACCAGAAAGCATATTATGGGATAGTAATCATGTTCAAATCATCTATAAGTGACTTTGTTGACCTTCACAGTCAACTTGAGATACTTTTGGATGATTTGGACATGCTAATATCAGTTCCATGACTTGAATAGGATTTGTGCCACAAATGCTAAAACGTTAGCATGTGGAAACAGTGCCTGGGAAACTACTGTCATTACCTTATCCATAGACAGTTTACAGGGTAAGGAAACCAATATGCCATTACGTTATTACATGGTCATTAAGCATAACAAACACTTTTATCCAAACACAAAGGTCACTCACTGTCCAATTATGACCCCCAAATGTCCAGTAGAATGATGGTGCCATCCCATGTTGCACTCTGCTGTGAGCTGAGCATGATGTTCTCATATGGATTATAATCTCCGCCCCTCCGATCCCCTGGCATAGTTTTAGATTAGCATGCAGATTAAGACGACATCTTTTGGTACAATATCTGACATGCTAAACAGTACCAGCGAGGCCTGTGGTATGGATGCCTATATTACCAAATTCATTTGTCTCACCAAATATGGACATAGACATGTAGTAAAAACCATATTGCTTTTCATCCAGCATTCTGATTTGGATTCTTGTGCAGTTTCTTGTATGACCATCTGTTAAGGTCTGACTGAAGCATTCAGTGGTGTTTGTGCGCATAGCAGTGCAGCTGAAGCATCCAACTGTCACACCATTCCACAGATATCATCTATCTCTCAGTATCTGTAGAGTTGACACATCTATAGGATAATTGTGCCTCTGGGCCTCAACAGCTATGAGGCTTGGGCCATAGCACCCTCTTGTCTCATTGAATTAAATGAAATAGGTTTACAAGTACACCTACAGCTCTGGACATAAGATAATTATATCCTGTCATATGACCCTAAGTCGTCGCCCCCCAAAACTGAAAAGCAAAGAGTGTATATGGAAGAAACCTTGTGAGGAACCAGACTTGAGGGAGTGTATATAGTGGGACACCATGACACTTTTTATTTTACTTTATAATCCCAAAATCACCTCTGACAGCACCAAGGGTCAAACATTTGATGCGACAACTACAACTCTTGAGAGTTCCAACCCCTGTCCATCGTTTACTAACCAATAACCTCCATGTTGTCTCTCTCCCACCATCCCAGACAAAGACAGAACCATCACAGACATGGATGAGGACTCCTTGGGTGGTGGGAACGGCGGCTGCAACATGCGTAGCGGCAGCAGCGGGGTGAGCAGCAGCAACAGTAACGGCAGCGGAGGAGGAGCTGGAGGATTTAACCAGTCTGCGTTCCTGGGACCCCTCCTGTGGGAGAGGACCCTGCCAGTGGAAGGAGGCCTCTTCCAGCTGCAGTACATGGACCTGGAGGAATTCCTCACAGAGAACGGCATGGGCGGAGTCCACGGCCAGAACAGTTCCAGTACAGCCCAGATCCCATCCCAGAGTTCCCAGTCGGCGGTGCCCAACCAGAGTTCCCAGTGCCCCCCCTCATCGCCCCCACCCTGCTCTTCAGCCTCCTCGTCATCCTCATCTTCCCCGTCGCTCATCGGCCTGGAGGTGGCCCAGTCCAACATGCAGGGAGGACTTGACTATGGTGAGTAACCCGAACCGGGTGTCGGAGGAGGGGAGGGCAACATACAGAGATTTCTATGATGATTTTATCCCATGGATACAATACGGAACAGTGGACATCTGTTTATTGTACACATCTTCAGTAGGAACATGGGGAGAGGGGTGGAGATTGAGATGGTTTATGGTGATTCTATGGAAAGGGATTGTAGGGGTGGTGGGTGGTTGGTGAATGTATCGTAGTTCACATGGTATCGACAATGTATTCAGTGGTCCAGTTTGGCCAAATGAAGCAAGGATTATGGTGCCATGTTGTTTTGGCCTTGTGAAGTGGCAACTAGATGAAGGACTAAAATGGAGGATCAGTGACATGGCAGTTACCATGGTGACCCTGTATCAATACAGGGTGGTTATGTCCTTAGAGAGAAGGCTGTAGTAAAGTCTGCACAAATTCTTCCTGTGATTCAGCTCTTTAAGTTGTCCTCAGTACTCATATTCAACTCCTCTCCTATGGTGACCAAGCATCATTTTCTGTGAAGCCAAATGGAATCCCTTAACGCTGAGTTAACTTGACAGAGAGGGAACAACAAGGAGGGGTTGAGAAAGCAACGACAGGAATTTCCTGTAGGCTACAAACTACCCTTCACACTGAGCTAGGTTTAACATTTAGGCTGCCAGAGAGAAAGAGACAGAGGAGACATTTAACAAATGCATCTCACAGCGCTGACAAAGGGGTTTGGTTTGGTCGGTTTTATGTTCAATTCAGGTTCAAACAGCCATTTACTGAACACTAAGGTCTTACTGTACATAGGGAGATCAAGACAGAGATAAGGAGGGGAGGGAGAGGAAGTAGGTGTGTGTAGTGAGTGTTTGTGATCGCGTGTCTTTAAATCTCTCCTCACCTCACACGCTACAGCAATGTGCACGTGCAGTGTCCCTTCACGTGCCGAGGCTGTGAGCACTGGAGCAAGAGAACGAGAGGCAGGGCCAACCGGAGGACTGGGAGGAGCGGAGAGGCACGAGGGTGGGAGGGAGAGCGAGGGAGGGAGGGGGGAGGAAGAGGTTCCCATTGCCTGCTGATACTGAAGTTAAAATGGAATGTTTGAATGCAGAAGAGAGAGATTTATAGAGATAGTAATGATTAAGATGTGGTGCTGTACAGTAGATGGGGAATGTCAGTAGCCATTGTATTTAACCCTTCATAAACTGGTTGTTTTTTAGCTGCATTTCAGTTGTATTCCAATATCACATGTCACAATAATACACTTTAGACAGTTTAGACATGAGTTAAATACGACACTTTCACATTTACGAGACAAATCGGATATTAATGTAAAAGAAGCATTGATGAAGCCAAATTTGATATTGCGGGTTGGATGATGTGTTTGCTACATAGTCGTTACAGTGTAACACAATGATCTGATTTGAGTTTTCATTCAGACACCTGACCATCGACTTAACTCGAGGTGGGTGTAGTGTAGGCTGTGTTCTGATTGTGTTCTCGTAAAGGAGGAATAGGAAGAGGAAAAGGCTGTTTGGAGTCTTTACGATAGGAATGTCAAGGTGTTATGTGCATTAGGCCCTAAAGGGGGTGAGTGAGCTTTATAGAACACAGGGAACTGATTTCAAGCGGTGGGATGACGGTTGTATAACAGTTTTTAGAAACATTTCAAGAAAACTGTTAAAACCAGCCTTATAGGAGTCTGGGCATGTTGATAATAATATTAAACCAGGATTGAAATATATACTCTGACTAAAAGGGTGATATTGAATTTTTATACACAAGATAAGGTGAGAAAAGTGCTCTTGCACATGTAAAGTTCCCATTTGAGTTAAATTTCTCCATGATAATTGATTCATATTGAAGTGAAACGCACGTTCACGATAGTTGGAAAGAAGTTGGGCTGTAGAAATCACACTTGAAAGCAGGGAGAAAAACGTTCCTGTTTATTAGTTTCTCAGAGCAGAAAGTAGCTCCCTTCCACCACCTGGTGGACATGGTCTGTAACTGCAGCCTATCAGCTCTACAGCTCTTTTACTTTACTTATTTTAACTTGTAGATAAATGCTGTGTGTTATTGCTCTCTGATGGACCTGAGAGGTCAGTGAGTCATAATGTATCTACATGGAATCTCCTGGTTCATATAAAGGTTTAATAAGAAAATAACAACCGATTCTCTCTCTTTCAGGAGGCAGTCAATCGAGCATGAACGACGACTGCGGCTCGCCTGGTTCCTCCGTCTCCTCTTCGTCCTGCACTCCTCTCATGACGCCCACATCCAACGGTCCAGACGTGATGGGTGGCTTTGAACCCGACGCGGCCGACGTGGCTCTGTCCAGCGTGCCCGGCCAGGACGCCTTCGACCCCCGCAGACACCGCTTCAGCGAGGACGAACTCAAACCACAGCCCATGATCAAGAAGGCCCGCAAGATGCTGGTGCCAGCAGACCTCAAGGTTGGTAGTCAGAGAGTAGGTAGAAGTATTAAGAGTTGGTAGAAGTTGTCCCTAACCTCTGGTCCAGGGTCAGATCATTTTCCACAAGGTAATGTCAGTAGGTCTGTATCTAACGGTGTCTTCCTCTTTCAGGATGATAAGTACTGGTCCCGGAGGTGTAAGAACAACGAGGCAGCCAAGCGTTCTCGTGATGCGCGGCGCTTGAAGGAAAACCAGATCTCGGTCCGCGCCGCTTTCCTGGAGAGAGAGAACCAGGCACTCAGACAGGAAGTGGCTGACATGAGGAAGGAGCTTGGTCGCTGCCGCAACATTCTCAACAAATATGAGAATCGCCATGGAGACCAGTGAAGAAGAGGAGGAGAAAGAGAAGGAACTGATGGGTGGAATGGGGTGACATGATGATGATGATAACGATGATGATGATGTTGAATGTATGAGACGATGAGAAGGGTGATATAAAGAAGCTCAGGTGTCACGTTTTGATGATGTAAGAGTGGACAGGGTTAAAGGTTAGGGACAGAGAGATTACATAACCTGGAGGACTGTTGCCCCTTTAGATGAAAGAAGAAAACGTGACTTTGAGGATTTTGATATCGGAGAATTGTATATTTTTATATTAAGACAAGAGGGGGAGCAAATTTTGGAAATAATTTTTGTATATTTTCTATATGAATGGGAAAGATGTAAGATATAGAGAGATGGAGGGCTATGACAAAATATCTTTTTACAGTAGATTGATAAAGGAGATGCTATTTTAGAGGTGTTAGACAGGGATTTTTAGACAGCATTCAGAGTCAGGGACGAGGAGGCAAGGCGGCCATTTTAAACTGTAAAATAGCGAGCAAAATTATTTTAAAATTGTACAGTTCAACATTTCTTTGTGGATTTTACTCAAGCACTTAATTTGTTTTCTTTGTTGTGTTTCTAACTGATGGGGTTTGGGCTGAAATAGGAAAGTGAAAGAGAGAGAGAGAGCGAGAGAGAAATGGGAGAAACACTATTAACCCAGCACAATCTTCAGCACTTGTCCAGTGTTTGTAAATAACAAGTCCTTCATATTGTTACAACTTTTGCAACCTTTAACAGTTTGGACTGTTTAGTAGTTGTCTAGATGTCTGGGCTTTGGTGCAACAGCTCTTACATTTGATTATAGCTGCACTATCTCCTCTGTCATATAGAGAATTGTATTCTGTGACCCCAAGACTAGCAGGGCATTCAATCACACTACAGCTAATGGATGGGGCGACTGTTAGTTTTTATTATGTATACTAGGAACTCATATTGCTGAGCCCTTGGCCATCTCTCTCTCTCGCTCTCTTTCTGTCACTTTTTGTCCTTTTAGATTGCTGTCAGTTCTAACTGATATAGAATATCTTGCCCAAGCTGGGTTGGTAGGATTTTTGAGTTGTTCTGGTTACAGTGGACCGTTTTGATCTTCTCTCTGCATTGTGATGTTTTCTTCCTTCCTATGTTTTTTTTATATCGAATTGATCCAATCCCAACACGGTTAATGTCGCTTACAACCAATCACGAAAAGGCTACTTTTACCTTTAACCAATCCTAACAACCGGTCTCTGTGGTTCTAGATTGTATACATAATACCACAATGTCTTCACACCCTCCTAAATAGTCCACCAACTACCCAGGAAAAAGCACACTTGTGTTACTGTACAATATTAATGATTTTAGATAGCATTCTTATTATTGGTAGAAGATAAATATTGTCTATATTGAATATACCAGTTTGTGTATTTTACATAGGTATATGCTAAGTGTGAATGTTGCAGAGATGAGATGTGTGTATGATTGCGTATATGCAAATTATATTCCAGGAGATGGGGTTTGTGGTAGGGTGTCATATCAAATGTGACCCTATTCTCCCATATACTGAGGGAATAGGTTATCATTCCAGATTATGCTATTATTACTCTCCCCATCGATCGGAATGATGTTAAATTCTCAGATTTCTGGGACTAATAAAAAAGCCAAAATTGAAAATGTTGATTTATTAAGGTTGTTGATACTTTCTGTCAGTTTTCCGGCATTTCTGTGTTGTTGAGCATCGTCTTAGTATCCACATAGTGTCATGTTTCACCACCGACTCACTAAACCCAGGGGAGAGAAAGGGCCCAGTCAACCCAGTGATAGTGCTTCTTTTCCTCAACGATGTTATAAATAACTACCATTACTATGATTATGATTATTGTTACCCCCCTCTATTGTTGCTGTTATATATAATTGAATGATTTTATTTCTTTGGATGAACATGATTTGTTTCGTGTTGAAGCATCTTTGATCTCAAGCTATCCTCACAGAGAGACTATTCAGACATGCATCCTTGTTTTTATGTCACTTCCTGCCCTGCACCATGTACATCCTGTTTTGGTCCCTCGAGGGCCACTGGTTTGTTCATAACCCCTATGGACAGTTTCTATCCGGAAATACAGTTCCCAGAGGATGGCGGCCATCTGGGTTTCTCTGTTGATCATGGATTCCACAATCTCGCTGGCTCATCTCATACCTGGAGAACGACAGCGGTAGAATCCCATGCACTTCTGACTGTACACGTCTGTTCAGTTCTCTAGTTGTGTATGGACTATGCACGCTAGCCACAGTTTTCCTCTTGGTTTTCTGCAGCCTATTTTCACCTCAGTGACTGTATGTATGCTCTCCCAACTGGATGTTGTTCCTGATCTCCCTGACGTGGATGATGTTATAGTGACTTTTATTGAACTACAACTACCCATCTGCACCGGTGGTGTCCACTGTTCCAGCCCACTCAGTGCTGGCAATGGGGATGTCGTCAAACTTTCCCGAAAACACAAATAAAAGATTGTTCTTACTTACTGCTTCTCTGTTTTCTTTATATTTACTCACGTTTTACATTTACATTTTTGTTATTTAGAAAACGCTCTTATTCATCTTAAGATAGTCACTATATATACAAAAGGATGTGGACATCCCTTCAAATGAGTGGATTCTGCTCTTTCAGCCACACCGTTGCTGACAGGTGGATAAAATTAAGCACACAGCCATGCAATCTCCATAGACAAACAATGCCAGTAGAATGGCGTTACTGAAGAGCTCAGTGACTTTCAACGTGGCACCGTCCAACAAGTCACTTCATCAAATGTCTGCCCTGCTAGAGCTGCCCAGGTCAACTGTAAGTGCTGTTGCTGTGAAGTGGAAACGTCTAGGAGCAACAACAGCTCAGCTGTGAAGTGGAAACGTCTAGGAGCAACAACAGCTCAGCTGTGAAGTGGAAACGTCTAGGAGCAACAACAGCTCAGCTGTGAAGTGGAAACGTCTAGGAGCAACAACAGCTCAGCTGTGAAGTGGTAGGCCGAGGCTGCACAAGCTCACAGAACATGAACGCCAACTGCTGAAGCATGTAACACGTAAAAATGGTCTGTCCTTGGTTGCAACACACTACCGAGTTCCAAACTGCCTCTGGAAGCTATTTCAGCACAACAACTTCGCCAGGAGCTTCATGAAATGGGTTTCCATGGCCAAGCAGCCGCACACAAACCTAAGATAACAAATTGAAATGCCAAGCATCGGCTGGAGTGGTGTAAAGCTCACCGCCTTTGGACTCTGGACCAGTGGAAACGCGTTTTCTGGAGTGATGAATCGCGCTTCACCATCAGGCAGTCTGACGGACAAATCTGGGTTTAGAGGAAAAATGGTCTGGGCTGTTTTTCATGGTTCGGGCTAGACCCCTTAGTTTCATTGAAGGGAAATCTTAACGCTACAGCATACAATGACATTCTAGACTTCCAACTTTGTGGCAACAGTTTGGGGAAGGCCCTTTCCTGTTTCAGCATGACACTGCCCCTGTGCACTATTTTTGTATTTATTTATTGAACCTTTTTTTAACTAGGTGTCACGTTCTGACCTTAGTTATTTTGTTATGTCTTTGTTTTATTATGGTCAGGGTGTGTGTTGGGTGGGTTGTCTATGTTAGTTTTTCTATGATTTGCTATTTCTGTGTTTGGCCTGGTATGGTTCTAAATCAGAGGCAGCTGTCAATCGTTGTCCCTGATTGAGAACCATATTTAGGAGCCTGATTTCTATTGTGTTTTGTGGGTGACTGTTTTCTGTTGTGTGTCTGCACCAGCCAGAACTGTTTTCGGTCGGTTCTCTTTGGTATTTTTTTGTGTTATTTCCGTGTTCATTTGAATAAATATGAACACATACCACGCTGCACCTTGGTCCTCACCTTCTTCCACCAACAACGGCCGTTACACTAGGCAAGACACAACCTCTCCCTCAACATCAGCAAGACCAAGGAGTTGTTCGTGGACTATAGGAAACAGGGGGGCCACCCACCTCAACAGGGCTTCACGTTCCTTTGTCCACATCACTGAGGACTTAACATGCTCCCCTCACACCAGCACAGTTGTGAAGAAGGATTTGGCATGGCCCCTCAGATCACAAGGAACTTTTACAGCTGTACCATCGAGAGCATTCTAACTGGTTGTAGAACTGTCTGGTATGGCACCGCCCTCAGCCGGAAGGCCCTATAGAGGGTGGTGTAGACGGCCCAACGCGTCACTGGGGGCGAACTCCCAGCCATCCAGGAAGTACACTATCTGTCTGAGAAAATCCCCCAAAATGGTCAAAGACTCCAGCCACCCGAGACATGGGCTGTTCTCCATGCTCATGTCTGGCAGACGGTACCAGTGCATTAAGGCTCAGACCAACAGACTCCTAAACCGCTTCTACCCCCTGGCCATAAGACTGTTAAATGGCTAACAACTACACACCTACACTGCTGCTAAAATTATTATTGATGTATTACTACCCTTACACTGCTGTTCATTGGTTATTGATTGCCATTAACATTAGTGTATATCCTGCCACCAGTCACTTTTCAGCCATTTTTACATGTATATCCTGCTACCAGTCACTTTTCAGCCCTGTTTACATGTATATCCTGCTACCAGTCACTTTTCAGCCCTGTTTACATGTATATCCTGCTACCAGTCACTTTTCAGCCCTGTTTACATGTATATCCTGCTACCAGTCACTTTTCAGCCCTGTTAACATGTATATCCTGCTACCAGTCACTTTTCAGCCCTGTGTACATGTATATCCTGCTACCAGTCACTTTTCAGCCCTGTTTACATGTATATCCTGCTACCAGTCACTTTTCAGCCCTGTTTACATGTATATCCTGCTACCAGTCACTTTTCAGCCCTGTTTACATGTATATCCTGCTACCAGTCACTTTTCAGCCCTGTTTACATGTATATCCTGCTACCAGTCACTTTTCAGCCCTGTTTACATGTATATCCTGCTACCAGTCACTTTTCAGCCCTGTTTACATGTATATCCTGCTACCAGTCACTTTTCAGCCCTGTTTACATGTATATCCTGCTACCAGTCACTTTTCAGCCCTGTTTACATGTATATCCTGCTACCAGTCACTTTTCAGCCATGTTTACATGTATATCCTGCTACCAGTCACTTTTCAGCCCTGTGTACATGTATATCCTGCTACCAGTCACTTTTCAGCCCTGTTTACATGTATATCCTGCTACCAGTCACTTTTCAGCCCTGTTTACATGTATATCCTGCTACCAGTCACTTTTCAGCCCTGTTTACATGTATATCCTGCTACCAGTCACTTTTCAGCCCTGTTTACATGTATATCCTGCTACCAGTCACTTTTCAGCCCTGTTTACATGTATATCCTGCTACCAGTCACTTTTCAGCCCTGTTTACATGTATATCCTGCTACCAGTCACTTTTCAGCCCTGTTTACATGTATATCCTGCTACCAGTCACTTTTCAGCCCTGTTTACATGTATATCCTGCTACCAGTCACTTTTCAGCCCTGTTTACATGTATATCCTGCTACCAGTCACTTTTCAGCCCTGTTTACATGTATATCCTGCTACCAGTCACTTTTCAGCCCTGTTTACATGTATATCCTGCTACCAGTCACTTTTCAGCCCTGTTTACATGTATATCCTGCTACCAGTCACTTTTCAGCCCTGTTTACATGTATATCCTGCTACCAGTCACTTTTCAGCCCTGTTTACATGTATATCCTGCTACCAGTCACTTTTCAGCCCTGTTTACATGTATATCCTGCTACCAGTCACTTTTCAGCCCTGTTTACATGTATATCCTGCTACCAGTCACTTTTCAGCCCTGTTTACATGTATATCCTGCTACCAGTCACTTTTCAGCCCTGTTTACATGTATATCCTGCTACCAGTCACTTTTCAGCCCTGTTTACATGTATATCCTGCTACCAGTCACTTTTCAGCCCTGTTTACATGTATATCCTGCTACCAGTCACTTTTCAGCCCTGTTTACATGTATATCCTGCTACCAGTCACTTTTCAGCCCTGTTTACATGTATATCCTGCTACCAGTCACTTTTCAGCCCTGTTTACATGTATATCCTGCTACCAGTCACTTTTCAGCCCTGTTTACATGTATATCCTGCTACCAGTCACTTTTCAGCCCTGTTTACATGTATATCCTGCTACCAGTCACTTTTCAGCCCTGTGTACATGTATATCCTGCTACCAGTCACTTTTCAGCCATGTTTACATGTATATCCTGCTACCAGTCACTTTTCAGCCCTGTTTACATGTATATCCTGCTACCAGTCACTTTTCAGCCCTGTTTACATGTATATCCTGCTACCAGTCACTTTTCAGCCCTGTTTACATGTATATCCTGCTACCAGTCACTTTTCAGCCCTGTTTACATGTATATCCTGCTACCAGTCACTTTTCAGCCCTGTTTACATGTATATCCTGCTACCAGTCACTTTTCAGCCCTGTTTACATGTATATCCTGCTACCAGTCACTTTTCAGCCCTGTTTACATGTATATCCTGCTACCAGTCACTTTTCAGCCCTGTTTACATGTATATCCTGCCACCAGTCACTTTTCAGCCCTGTTTACATGTATATCCTGCTACCAGTCACTTTTCAGCCATGTTAACATGTATATCCTGCTACCAGTCACTTTTCAGCCCTGTTTACATGTATATCCTGCTACCAGTCACTTTTCAGCCATGTTTACATGTATATCCTGCTACCAGTCACTTTTCAGCCATTTTTACATGTATATCCTGCTACCAGTCACTTTTCAGCCATGTTAACATGTATATCCTGCTACCAGTCACTTTTCAGCCATGTTTACATGTATATCCTGCTACCAGTCACTTTTCAGCCCTGTTTACATGTATATCCTGCTACCAGTCACTTTTCAGCCCTGTTTACATGTATATCCTGCCACCAGTCACTTTTCAGCCCTGTTTACATGTATATCCTGCCACCAGTCACTTTTCAGCCCTGTTTACATGTATATCCTGCTACCAGTCACTTTTCAGCCCTGTTTACATGTATATCCTGCTACCAGTCACTTTTCAGCCATGTTTACATGTATATCCTGCTACCAGTCACTTTTCAGCCCTGTTTACATGTATATCCTGCTACCAGTCACTTTTCAGCCATGTTTACATGTATATCCTGCTACCAGTCACTTTTCAGCCCTGTTTACATGTATATCCTGCTACCAGTCACTTTTCAGCCCTGTTAACATGTATATCCTGCTACCAGTCACTTTTCAGCCATGTTTACATGTATATCCTGCTACCAGTCACTTTTCAGCCCTGTTAACATGTATATCCTGCTACCAGTCACTTTTTAAGTTTAAACCCACTTCAACAGTACCCCTGCACACTGAATACGGTGCCTGCACTGACTGTGTATATATATTTGCATTCTTCTGTTTCAACTTACTACTTGTGTTTTTTAATAATATTATTATTAAAGATATTACTGCACTGTTGGGAAATACTTTCACTGTACGATGAGACAAGGACATCCCCTCCCTAACCCGGACAACGCTGTGCCAATTGTGTGTCGCCCCATGGACCTCCCGGTCGCGGCCGGCTACGATTGAGCTTGGGCTCGAACCCAGAATCTCTGGTGTCACAGCTAGCACTGCGATTTATTTCATTTTTTATTTCACCTTTATTTAACCAGGTAGGCAAGTTTAGAACAAGTTCTCATTTACAATTGCGACCTGGCCAAGATAAAGCAAAGCAGTTCGACACATACAACAACAGAGTTACACATGGAGTACACAGTAAATAATACAGTATAAACACGTCTATATACGATGTGAGGAAATGAGGTGAGATAAGGGAGGTAAAGGCAAAAAGGCCATGGTGGCAAAGTAAATACAATATAGCAAGTAAAACACTGAAATGGTAGATTTGCAATGGAAGAATGTGCAAAGTAGCAAAATAAATAAATACAGTAGGGAAAGAGGCAGTTGTTTGGGCTAAATTATAGATGTGCTATGTACAGGTGCAGTAATATGTGAGCTGATCTGACAGCTGGTGCTTAAAACTAGTGAGGGAGATAAGTGTTTCCAGTTTCAGAGATTTTTGTAGTTCGTTCTAGTCATTGGCAGCAGAGAATTGGAAGTAGAGGCGGCCAAAGGAAGAATTGGTTCTGGGGGTGACCAGAGAGATATACCTGCTGGAGACGAGTATATTGAATATTTGTTCCTGTCTTTGTTGTATTGACATAGGCTGTGGTTTTGGTTGTGTGTTATGGTTGGGGCATGCTGATACACTCCTGACTGCAAACTTATTGAATGCATTTGCATTTGTAAGTGAATTTCCCCACTCATACAGGAGTAATAAAGGCCCAGTTCACCGATTTTGTATTTCTTTTTTTTATTTATATTTTTCAGGGGGTGCTGCAGCACCCTCAGCACCCCTACTTGCGGCTATGGTAGGGCAGTGTACTGCAGCACCCTCAGCACCCCTACTTGCGGCTATGGTAGGGCAGTGTACTGCAGCACCCTCAGCACCCCTACTTGCGGCTATGGTAGGGCAGTGTACTGCAGCACCCTCAGCACCCCTACTTGCGGCTATGGTAGGGCAGTGTACTGCAGCACCCTCAGCACCCCTACTTGCGGCTATGGTAGGGCAGTGTACTGCAGCACCCTCAGCACCCCTACTTGCGGCTATGGTAGGGCAGTGTACTGCAGCACCCTCAGCACCCCTACTTGCGGCTATGGTAGGGCAGTGTACTGCAACACCCTCAGCACCCCTACTTGCGGCTATGGTAGGGCAGTGTACTGCAGCACCCTCAGCACCCCTACTTGCGGCTATGGTAGGGCAGTGTACTGCAGCACCCTCAGCACCCCTACTTGCGGCTATGGTAGGGCAGTGTACTGCAGCACCCTCAGCACCCCTACTTGCGGTTATGGTAGGGCAGTGTACTGCAGCACCCTCAGCACCCCTACTTGCGGCTATGGTAGGGCAGTGTGCTGCAGCACCCTCAGCACCCCTACTTGCGGCTATGGTAGGGCAGTGTACTGCAGCACCCTCAGCACCCCTACTTGCGGCTATGGTAGGGCAGTGTACTGCAGCACCCTCAGCACCCCTACTTGCGGCTATGGTAGGGCAGTGTGCTGCAGCACCCTCAGCACCCCTACTTGCGGCTATGGTAGGGCAGTGTACTGCAGCACCCTCAGCACCCCTACTTGCGGCTATGGTAGGGCAGTGTACTGCAGCACCCTCAGCACCCCTACTTGCGGCTATGGTAGGGCAGTGTACTGCAGCACCCTCAGCACCCCTACTTGCGGCTATGGTAGGGCAGTGTACTGCAGCTGTATGAGAGACCATGTCTGTGTATGTGTTTGCACAGTTGTGTGTATGTAGTGTGTGTGGGTCCCTGTGTCCACCTGTGTGTACAGTATATGAATATATGCCGTTAATTGGTCACACATGTGCAGCTGTCAGCATGAGAGAACACGAGTTGGGGGACCCCTCTTTCTCTGTTCCAGATGTGCTGTACATTAAGGGGGTGTCTCTCTCTGTGTGTGTGTTTGTGTGTGTGTGCGTGCTGGGCTACAGTCCATGCTGTTTTGCGGATATGAATTAATTATGTGTTTTATGTTAAACACATGGAAGCAAAATACAATGGATTCCTAGGAAGAGATGAAATCATAGAACTAGATGTCCAAATTGGAATCAGATTTAGGCCCCTATTCTATCAAACTGCAAACTGTAACCAGGTTTACATTCTGCACATCACAGTAAACTTTGCTTACCTGAGTACATGAATCCCTACAAATGTGCCAGAAGAAAATTGTCCTCTGAAAACCTGGGTACCAGGTTTGATAGAAAAAAGGCCCCATCTGATTCCAACTTCAACTTCAGTTCACATTTCAACCATGATTTCATGTTCCGACCTCTCCATTTCACTCTCCTGGGCAAGGTCTGATTTGATTCATCTATCTACAGTGCCTCCAGAAAGTATTCATACCCCTGGACTTATTACACTTTTCTAGAAATGTTGAAAATGCAAATTTATTGAAAATGAAATATCTAATTTACTTAAGTATTCACACCCCTGAGTCAACACGTTCAAATTACCTTATAGCTGTGGATCTTTCTGGGTAAGTCTCTAAGAGCTTTGCACACCTGGATTGTACAATTTGTTTTTATTTAACTAGGCAAGCCAGTTAAGATCAAATTCTTATTTACAATGACGGCCTACCCCAGCCAAACCTGGACGGCGCTGGGCCAATTGTGCGCCGCCCAATCACAGCCAGATGTGATGCAGCCTGGATTCGAAACAGGTACTGCAGTGACGGCTCTTGCACTGAGATGTAGTGTCTTAGACCACTGCACCACACCCAAAATATGCTTTGTATTCAGGAAAAAGTGAATTAGTTTGCCAATTGTTCTGCAGTTTTACTTTAGTGCCTTATTGCAAACAGGATGTATTTTGGGAATATTTTTATTCTGTATATGGCACTTTTCAGGTAAGACCCAAATGCAGACAGTGTCTATGTAACAAAAGTTGATTACTAGGACAGGGGCAAAACGACAGGTCAAGTGCAGGCAGAGGTCAGTAATCCAGATAGGGTGTGAAAGGCCCAGAACGGCAGGCAGTCTCAGGGTCAGAGCAGGCAGGAGTCAATAATACAGTATGGTGTGACAAGGTACAGAATGGTAGGCAGGCCCAGGGTTAGGGCAGGCAGAATGGTAGGCAGGCTCAGGGTTAAGGTACAGAATGGTAGGCAGGCCCAGGGTTAAGGTACAGAATGGTAGGGAGGCTCAGGGTTAAGGTACATAATGGTAGGCAGGCCCAGGGTTAAGGTACAGAATGGTAGGCAGGCCCAAGGTTAAGGTACAGAATGGTAGGCAGGCTCAGGGTTAGGGCAGGCAGAATGGTAGGCAGGCCCAGGGTTAGGGCAGGCAGAATGGTAAGCAGGCTCAGGGTTAGGGCAGGCAGAATGGTAGGCAGGCCCAGGGTTAGGGCAGGCAGAATGGTAGGCAGGCCCAGGGTTAGGGCAGGCAGAATGGTAAGCAGGCTCAGGGTTAGGGCAGGCAGAATGGTAGGCAGGCTCAGGGTTAGGGCAGGCAGAATGGTAGGCAGGCTCAGGGTTAGGGCAGGCAGAATGGTAGGCAGGCTCAGGGTTAGGGCAGGCAGAATGGTCAAAACCGGGAAAAACTAGAAAACAGGAACTAGAACAGACAGGAGCAAGTGTAAAAATGCTGGTAGTTTTTCTGGTAGGAATTTTGAATTACATATCAACAGTAGAAAATAGGAGAATATCTTCTATCTAATGATGCCAACTTTATTTCTCAACTCCTAATATTGAGAAAATTACACTTATTGGAGCCAATTAAGAAAGTAAGCTTTCTTGACTTGTCTTGGACCTACATTTCTCCCAACACAGGGATAAACTTTGTATAACCAGCTAAACAGCAGCTATTATTGAACATGTATTTGGAGTGACCTTTCTAGCTAATAGGCTATGATAGAGTTTCCACTTCCTCTTCCCGTTACAATGTGGAGAGGTCAACATAATGAAAAACAGTCTATCAGATCTATTCATTTTAGAATACTGATTACTTCTCCTTGCCATTGTCATTCACCTGATGATAAGACAAGACATGCAATTTATTTGGGGGGCTAACGAATGATGGGGGTCCCTGGGAGGGGGTCCCTGGGCAAGAAAAGGTTGAAGACCCCTGACATATTATAATAATATATGCCATTTAGTAGACACTTTTATCCAAAGTGACTTACAGTCATGCAGACATAAAAAAAATAGTTTTCTCATTTGGGTGGTCCCGGATATCAAACCCACCATGCTTACGTTGCATCCACCATGCTCTACCAACTGAGCTAGAGGGCCACATCTCCACCTCTGTCTCTCTCTTAGTCCAGGCATCTGATGCGTGTCCAGAGAGGCTGCTGGGTAACGAGCGGAGAAGGACGTGTCCAAAACCCTGTACACAGGACAAGGACTGTGGCAACAAGCGCCAGTGTCTGTGTGACGGCCAGTGTGGCCTCAGCTGTGTGGCTCCAGGTACGTGTGTGTGTTCTGGTTTGTCAGTGTGGCCTCAGCTGTGTGGCTCCAGGTACGTGTGTGTGTTCTGGTTTGTCAGTGTGGCCTCAGCTGTGTGGCTCCAGGTACGTGTGTGTGTTCTGGTTTGTCAGTGTGGCCTCAGCTGTGTGGCTCCAGGTACGTGTGTGTGTTCTGGTTTGTCAGTGTGGCCTCAGCTGTGTGGCTCCAGGTACGTGTGTGTGTTCTGGTTTGTCAGTGTGGCCTCAGCTGTGTGGCTCCAGGTACGTGTGTGTGTTCTGGTTTGTCAGTGTGGCCTCAGCTGTGTGGCTCCAGGTACGTGTTTGTGTTCTGGTTTGTCAGTGTGGCCTCAGCTGTGTGGCTCCAGGTACGTGTGTGTGTTCTGGTTTGTCAGTGTGGCCTCAGCTGTGTGGCTCCAGGTACGTGTTTGTGTTCTGGTTTGTCAGTTAAGCCTTAGCTGCGAGGGATAATTATTTTAATCATTGCAGATATTCATGTGTGTTCCAAATGAGGAAATGAGGGCACTAGACATGGCTTTACATCATCACCAGTGATGCCCCATCTGGAAGTGCCTTTTCAGTTTGTTGCTTCCCTCCTCTCTCCCACTCCATCCTTCTCTGCCCTCCTCGAGGTGCGTTGCGACACAGGCTACATGTTGCCCAATGGCTTGGATGCAGCCATCCGTCGTTGCCAAGGCGACCGACAATGGAGCAGTGATGATCCCAACTGCACAGGTGGGTACAAGAACAGAGCAGAGAGGCAGAATGTTCTGGATGCAATTTAGATAACATTATCTCTGCTCATTAGAAGTACCCTGGAAATAGGGAAGGGGAAGGGAAGGGGGTACCTAGTTAGTTACATAACTGAATGAATTCAACTGAAATGTGTCTTCCTCATTTAACCCAACACCTCTGAATCAGAGAGGTGCAGGGGGCTCCCTTACTTGACATCCATGTCATTGGCACCCGGGGAGCAGGTGTTGTTGGGGGATTATCTGCCTTGCTCAAGGGAGTTACTGGCTCAACACTCTTAACCGCTAGGCTACCTGCCGCACCCAAAGAATGGAATGGAAAGCACATACTGCACAGTGAATGGAATAAAACATAATTCACTCCCTCTGGTCTATTCAGTCCATTTCTATGTGTTACATCATATTCTATTCTGCTTATCTTTTTTCCCAGAAGTTGTTTTTAAAAAAGGGTTATTTTCTCCAGGGTTCTTCAGTTGCCCCCATAGGAGAACCCTTTTAGGTTCTAGGTCTCCCCCCCCCTCTCTCTCTCTCTCACTCTCTCTCTCTCTCTCTCTCTCTCTCTCTCTCTCTCTCTCTCTCTCTCTCTCTCTCTCTCTCTCTCTCTGTGTGTGTGTGTACCTCAGGAATGAGGCCCTCTGTGATGGTGTTATTTTGTTGGCAGTTTGTCTGTTTGCATAGACTGAGACATTGTGTAACCAGGGCCCATTCTCTAAATTGCCTTAGCAACGGGACGATCAGCTGTTGATACTAGGACTGCAGTCCAGAGAGAGGCAGGGCTTGATTAGTTCACAGTGTCTGTGCCAGATAGGGTGAAAGAGCATGTTCTCGTCTTCATCTCCTCCTGGCTGGGTTCTTTTAACCTTTATTTAACTGTTGTGTGTTTCAGTGTGTGAATCAAGTGTGTATTTTAAGAGTGTGAAGGTTTGCATGCATTTGTGTCCTCTGTGCACTTTTGCGTGTGTGTGTGTACTTATAGTGTTATATGTTTGTGTTTGTGTGAGTGTGTGTACTTATAGTGTGATATATTTGTGTATGTGTGTATGTGTGTATGTGTGTGTGCATGTGTGTGTGTGTGTCCATGTCCCAGTCTCACAGAGCTCCTTCACAGAGACAGGCAGTAGGTTGGCTGGGTGTCTTTCTGTGTGTATTCGAGCTGTGCTACATCGTGCTTATTGAGAGGCAGTGGGCGGTAGATCACTGTCAGGGTGTCAAATAGATGTGTGTATGTGTGTGAGTTTAAGAAAGAGAGAGAGACAGAGAGAGTGGGGGGGGGGAGAGAGAGAGAGAGAGAGAGGGGGGGCAAGAGAGAGAAAGGGTGAGGAGATAGAGAGGGGGAGAGAGAGAGGGGGGCAAGAGAGAGAAAGGGTGAGGAGATAGAGAGGGGGTGAGAGAGGGGGGGCAAGAGAGAGAAAGGGTGAGGAGATAGAGAGGGGGAGAGAGAGGGGGGGGCAAGAGAGAGAAAGGGTGAGGAGATAGAGAGGGGGGGAGAGAGAGAGGGGGGGCAAGAGAGAGAGGGGGGAAGAGAGAGAGGGGGGGCGAGAGAGAGCGAGAGCGAGAGAGGGGTGAGAGAGAGAGGGTGGGGGCGAGAGAGAGAGCGAGAGCGAGAGAGAGAGTGAGAGAGGGGGGTGAGAGAAAGGAAGAGATTTTGTGTATATATTGAATGTGTGTAGGAGGTGGATCACAGATAAAGTGTCAAAGAGCTGTGTGTGTGTGTGTGTGTGTGTGTGTGTGTGTGTGTGTGTGTGTGTGTGTGTGTGTGTGTGTGTGTGTGTGTGTGTGTGTGTGTGTGTGTGTGGGCGACGGATCACAGTCAGAGAGCTCTCTTGCTCATGCAGCTTTGGGCCATGCTGTTCCCTCTTCTCCTCTCCTCTCTCATCCTCTCTTACTCTCATCCTCTTCTCCTCTCTTCCCTTTCCATCTGAGAGGCCCCTGATAAGGTCTCTCCCCTCAGAGAGAGCCAAGGACAAGCAAGCAGCTCTGGGCTATTTAGTGTGTTAGTTTGTTGAAGCAGAACTGGGCTGTGTGTGTGTGTGTGTGTGTGTGTGTGTGTGTGTGTGTGTGTGTGTGTGTGTGTGTGTGTGTGTGTGTGTGTGTGTGTGTGTGTGTGTATGGGCTGGACTTGACTGGGAAAGAGGTGCACAGCTTTGACCACCTGGTCATCTATGGATATCTCTCTGCTTTCACTATCACTCCTTTAAGACAGAGCTACCTGTCAGCCAACAGTAGTTTCACACTGGGCCCTGGCTGTGTGGGAGGCAGGCAGGGAGGGAGGGAGGCTGGAGAGCACACAGAGAGAGGAGGGCCACAGTTAGAACACTGAACCAACCCAGCTCCAGGCACTCACACTCACTCCCCATACAGCCACACACTCAACTCACTCACTCCACCCATACAGAATGTATATTGCTACGTATAGGATTAGATATATTTCAAAAACACTCAGTGAACTGACTCCTTTTGATGTTGCTCATGTGTGTCTATGGGAGAGTTTTACACAGAAGACTCTCTACCTGCTGTCGTTACTCTGCATATCACAATACCCATCGAACATCCCTCCCTATAAATCTGAGGTCACTTCAACTCCCCTACAAAGAGCCTCTCTTGATATTTATATTTCCACGAACGAGAGGCTCTCATACTTCCAGGAATGAGCCATCCATGCGATTACACAACTAATGCCGCATCTCTTTCTCTCTTTCTCAGTCTCTCTCTCACTCTGTCAATCTCTCTCTCTCTCTCTCTCTGTCACTCTGTCACTCTATAACACTCTTGCTCTCTCTCTGTCACTCTCTCTCTGTCACTCTTTCTCTCTCTGCAGCAGTATGCATGCTTATCAGCTAGTTAGCATAATCTATTTTCAGATTCCTGTTTTCACAGAGGATTTTCATTTTCCTGACTCATAGCTATGACTACCTGCAACACCTATAACCTACAAAGGTTATTGTTATATGAGTCACCTGGCCAGTTAAAGGGACATGTGAGGTGTTGACCACTATGTATGCTGAAGAGGAGTCCCCCCCATTCCACTTCTCCCTGTCTGCTGTGTCATCTCACACCTACAGTGCATTCAGAATGTATTTAGACCCCTTGACGTTTTACACATTTTGTTAGGTTACAGGCTTATTCCAAAATGGATTACATTGTTTTTTCCCCTTCATCAGTCTACACACAATACCCCATAATGACAAAGCAAAAAAAGTTTTTTTAGACGTTTAGGCAAATTTATAACCCCCCGCTGAAATATGCCATTTACGTAAGTATTCAGACCCTTTACTCAGTACTTTGATGAAGCACGATTACAGCCTCAAGTCTTCTTGGGTATGACGCAACAAGCTTGGGGAGTTTCTCCCATTCTTCTCTGTAGATCCTTTCAAGCTCTGTCAGGTTGGATGGGGAGTGTTGCTGCACAGCTATTTTCAGGTCTCTCCAGAGATGTTCGATTGGGTTAGATTCCGGGCTCTGGCTGGGCCACTCAAGGACAT
Organism: Oncorhynchus masou masou; assembly: GCF_036934945.1. Classification (NCBI taxonomy): domain Eukaryota; kingdom Metazoa; phylum Chordata; class Actinopteri; order Salmoniformes; family Salmonidae; genus Oncorhynchus; species Oncorhynchus masou. The sequence goes on along the minus strand of NC_088240.1, from coordinate 78,171,307 downwards.
TCCGTCACTTGTCCCAAAGCCACTCCTGTGTTGTCTTGGCTGTGTGCTTAGGGTTGTTGTCCTGTTAGAAGGTGAACCTTCGCCTCAGTCTGAGGTCCTGAGAGCTCTAGAGCAGATTTTCATCAAGAATCTCACTGTACTTTTCTCCGTTCATCTTTGCCTCGATCCTGACTAGTCTCTCAGACCCTGCCTCTGAAAAACATCTCCATAGCATGATGCTGCAACCACCATGCTTCACCGTAGGGTTGGTGCCAGATTTCCTCCAGATGTGACTCCTGGCATTCAGGCCAAAGACTTCAATCTTGGTTTCATCAGACCAGAGAATCTTGTTTCTCATGGTCTGAGAGTCTTTAGATGCCTTTTGGCAAACTCCAAGCAGGCTATCATGTGCCTTTTACTGAGGAGTGACTCCTGTCTGGCCACTATCATAAAGGCCTGATTGGTGGAGTGCTGCAGAGATGGTTGTCCTTCAGAAAGGTCCTCCCATCTCTACAGAGGAACTCTGGAGCTCTGTCAGTGTGACCCTCGGGTTCTTGGTCACCTCCCTGACCATGGCCCTTCCCCCCCCCCCCATTGTTCAGTTTGGCTAGGCAGCCAGCTCTAGGAAGAGTCTTGGTGGTTCCAAGCTTCTTACACCACTGGGTTCTTGAGGACCTTCAATGCTAAATAAATGTTTTGGTACCCTTCCGCAGATCTGTGCCTCGACACAATCCTGTCTCTGAGTTCTATGGACAATTCCTTTGACCTCATGGTTTGGTTTATGCTCTGACATGCACTGTCAACTGTGGGACCTTATATAGACAGTTGTGTGCCTTTCCAAATCATGTCCAATCAATTGAATTTACCACAGGTGGCCTCCAGTGAAGTTGTAAAAACATCTCACGGATGATTCATGGAAACAGGATGCACCTGAGCTAAAGTTCGAGTCTCATAGCAAAGGGTTTGAATAGTTATGGAAATAAGGTATTTCTGTTTTTTACTTTTAATAAAATATCTAAAATGTCTAAAAACCTGTTTTAATTTGGTTATTATGTGTGTAGATTGATGAGGAACACATTTAAAATATATACATTTTAAAATAAAACTAACGTAACAAAATGTGGAGAAAGTCAAGTCATCTGAATACTTTCCGAATGCTGTTAACTTTCTCTCAATCCCGTTATTCACATGAGCTAAACACTGCTCTGTGTGTGTATTTGCGTGTTGTGTTCCTGTGTTTTCTATGAATCCTATTATGCACATTAGTTACATGCTGATATGTGTGTGTGTGTGTCTTTCAACAATGTGTGTGTGTTTCTGTATGTGTGTAGGCTATGAATGGTATTATGCTCAACAGCACATAGGCACCACCAGTGGATGACATACAGAGCCTTCAGAAAGTTTTCACACCCCTTGACTTTTTAAACATTTTGTTGTGTTACAAAGCGCGATTAAAATAGATTTCATTGATTTTTTTTGTCAACAATCTACACAAAATACTCTGTCATGTCTCAGTGGAAGAAACATGTTTTTATTTTAATTAATGAAAAATAATTCCATCCTCAGTTTTCTCCTATCACAGCCATTAAACTAACAGTATCATGATACAAGGTGAGACCCAGCGGGAGGGTGAGAGAGGGAGGGAGAGAGAGAGGGAGGGTGAGAGAGAGAGGGATGGTGAGGGAGGGAGAGAGAGGGAGGGGGAGAGAGGGGGGGAAAGAGAGGGAGAGAGAGAGAGAGAGGGAGAGAGAGAGAGAGAGAGAGGGAGGGTGAGAGAGGGAGAAGTTAGGGAGCTAGAGAGGTTAGAAGAGGCACGGTGGGAGAGGGAGAGACAGGATGGCAGACAAAGGATAGAGAGAGCTGGATGGTAAGGGGCAGAAGTGGAGGAACTTCATTATGTAGAGACTGGGCTGTCTGCATTACTGTTGTTAACTAGGCCATTAATATGCTTTTTACTGACTCACATGTAATAATGTATCACATCCCAATGCATATGTCAGTTGGAATGATGTATTGTATGAAAAACACACACTTTCTGAAACATTTAACCCCTGCTTCACCGCTTAGTCATATTTATGTTTTATCAGCTAAGTGTATTAGTCATATTTATGTTTTATCAGGTTAGTGTATTAGTCATATTTATGTTTTATCAGGTTAGTGTATTAGTCATATTTATGTTTTATCAGGTTAGTGTATTAGTCATATTTATGTTTTATCAGGTTAGTGTATTAGTCATATTTATGTTTTATCAGGCTAGTGTATTAGTCATATTTATGTTTTATCAGCTTAGTGTATTAGTCATATTTATGTTTTATCAGGTTAGTGTATTAGTCATATTTATGTTTTATCAGGCTAGTGTATTAGTCATATTTATGTTTTATCAGGTTAGTGTATTAGTCATATTTATGTTTTATCAGGTTAGTGTATTAGTCATATTTATGTTTTATCAGCTTAGTGTATTAGTCATATTTATGTTTTATCAGCTTAGTGTATTAGTCATATTTATGTTTTATCAGGTTAGTGTATTAGTCATATTTATGTTTTATCAGGTTAGTGTATTAGTCATATTTATGTTTTATCAGGTTAGTGTATTAGTCATATTTATGTTTTATCAGGTTAGTGTATTAGTCATATTTATGTTTTATCAGGTTAGTGTATTAGTCATATTTATGTTTTATCAGGTTAGTGTATTAGTCATATTTATGTTTTATCAGGCTAGTGTATTAGTCATATTTATGTTTTATCAGGCTAGTGTATTAGTCATATTTATGTTTTATCAGGTTAGTGTATTAGTCATATTTATGTTTTATCAGGTTAGTGTATTAGTCATATTTATGTTTTATCAGGTTAGTGTATTAGTCATATTTATGTTTTATCAGGCTAGTGTATTAGTCATATTTATGTTTTATCAGGCTAGTGTATTAGTCATATTTATGTTTTATCAGCTTAGTGTATTAGTCATATTTATGTTTTATCAGGTTAGTGTATTAGTCATATTTATGTTTTATCAGGTTAGTGTATTAGTCATATTTATGTTTTATCAGGCTAGTGTATTAGTCATATTTATGTTTTATCAGGCTAGTGTATTAGTCATATTTATGTTTTATCAGCTTAGTGTATTAGTCATATTTATGTTTTATCAGGTTAGTGTATTAGTCATATTTATGTTTTATCAGGTTAGTGTATTAGTCATATTTATGTTTTATCAGGCTAGTGTATTAGTCATATTTATGTTTTATCAGGCTAGTGTATTAGTCATATTTATGTTTTATCAGCTTAGTGTATTAGTCATATTTATGTTTTATCAGGTTAGTGTATTAGTCATATTTATGTCTTATCAGCTTAGTGTATTAGTCATATTTATGTTTTATCAGGCTAGTGTATTAGTCATATTTATGTTTTATCAGGTTAGTGTATTAGTCATATTTATGTTTTATCAGGCTAGTGTATTAGTCATATTTATGTTTTATCAGGCTAGTGTATTAGTCATATTTATGTTTTATCAGGCTAGTGTATTAGTCATATTTATGTTTTATCAGGCTAGTGTATAAGTCATATTTATGTTTTATCAGCTTAGTGTATTAGTCATATTTATGTTTTATCAGGTTAGTGTATTAGTCATATTTATGTTTTATCAGGTTAGTGTATTAGTCATATTTATGTTTTATCAGGCTAGTGTATTAGTCATATTTATGTTTTATCAGGCTAGTGTATTAGTCATATTTATGTTTTATCAGCTTAGTGTATTAGTCATATTTATGTTTTATCAGGTTAGTGTATTAGTCATATTTATGTTTTATCAGGTTAGTGTATTAGTCATATTTATGTTTTATCAGGCTAGTGTATTAGTCATATTTATGTTTTATCAGGCTAGTGTATTAGTCATATTTATGTTTTATCAGGCTAGTGTATTAGTCATATTTATGTTTTATCAGGCTAGTGTATTAGTCATATTTATGTTTTATCAGGCTAGTGTATTAGTCATATTTATGTTTTATCAGGCTAGTGTATTAGTCATATTTATGTTTTATCAGGCTAGTGTATTAGTCATATTTATGTTTTATCAGGCTAGTGTATTAGTCATATTTATGTTTTATCAGGTTAGTGTATTAGTCATATTTATGTTTTATCAGGCTAGTGTATTAGTCATATTTATGTTTTATCAGCTTAGTGTATTAGTCATATTTATGTTTTATCAGGTTAGTGTATTAGTCATATTTGTGTTTTATCAGGTTAGTGTATTAGTCATATTTATGTTTTATCAGGTTAGTGTATTAGTCATATTTATGTTTTATCAGGTTAGTGTATTAGTCATATTTATGTTTTATCAGGCTAGTGTATTAGTCATATTTATGTTTTATCAGGCTAGTGTATTAGTCATATTTATGTTTTATCAGGTTAGTGTATTAGTCATATTTATGTTTTATCAGGTTAGTGTATTAGTCATATTTATGTTTTATCAGGTTAGTGTATTAGTCATATTTATGTTTTATCAGGCTAGTGTATTAGTCATATTTATGTTTTATCAGGCTAGTGTATTAGTCATATTTATGTTTTATCAGCTTAGTGTATTAGTCATATTTATGTTTTATCAGGTTAGTGTATTAGTCATATTTATGTTTTATCAGGTTAGTGTATTAGTCATATTTATGTTTTATCAGGCTAGTGTATTAGTCATATTTATGTTTTATCAGGCTAGTGTATTAGTCATATTTATGTTTTATCAGCTTAGTGTATTAGTCATATTTATGTTTTATCAGGTTAGTGTATTAGTCATATTTATGTTTTATCAGGTTAGTGTATTAGTCATATTTATGTTTTATCAGGCTAGTGTATTAGTCATATTTATGTTTTATCAGGCTAGTGTATTAGTCATATTTATGTTTTATCAGGCTAGTGTATTAGTCATATTTATGTTTTATCAGGCTAGTGTATTAGTCATATTTATGTTTTATCAGGTTAGTGTATTAGTCATATTTATGTTTTATCAGGTTAGTGTATTAGTCATATTTATGTTTTATCAGGCTAGTGTATTAGTCATATTTATGTTTTATCAGGCTAGTGTATTAGTCATATTTATGTTTTATCAGCTTAGTGTATTAGTCATATTTATGTTTTATCAGGTTAGTGTATTAGTCATATTTATGTTTTATCAGGTTAGTGTATTAGTCATATTTATGTTTTATCAGGCTAGTGTATTAGTCATATTTATGTTTTATCAGGCTAGTGTATTAGTCATATTTATGTTTTATCAGCTTAGTGTATTAGTCATATTTATGTTTTATCAGGTTAGTGTATTAGTCATATTTATGTCTTATCAGCTTAGTGTATTAGTCATATTTATGTTTTATCAGGCTAGTGTATTAGTCATATTTATGTTTTATCAGGTTAGTGTATTAGTCATATTTATGTTTTATCAGGCTAGTGTATTAGTCATATTTATGTTTTATCAGGCTAGTGTATTAGTCATATTTATGTTTTATCAGGCTAGTGTATTAGTCATATTTATGTTTTATCAGGTTAGTGTATTAGTCATATTTATGTTTTATCAGGTTAGTGTATTAGTCATATTTATGTTTTATCAGGCTAGTGTATTAGTCATATTTATGTTTTATCAGGCTAGTGTATTAGTCATATTTATGTTTTATCAGCTTAGTGTATTAGTCATATTTATGTTTTATCAGGTTAGTGTATTAGTCATATTTATGTTTTATCAGGCTAGTGTATTAGTCATATTTATGTTTTATCAGGCTAGTGTATTAGTCATATTTATGTTTTATCAGGCTAGTGTATTAGTCATATTTATGTTTTATCAGGCTAGTGTATTAGTCATATTTATGTTTTATCAGGCTAGTGTATTAGTCATATTTATGTTTTATCAGGTTAGTGTATTAGTCATATTTATGTTTTATCAGGCTAGTGTATTAGTCATATTTATGTTTTATCAGCTTAGTGTATTAGTCATATTTATGTTTTATCAGGTTAGTGTATTAGTCATATTTATGTTTTATCAGCTTAGTGTATTAGTCATATTTATGTTTTATCAGGCTAGTGTATTAGTCATATTTATGTTTTATCAGCTTAGTGTATTAGTCATATTTATGTTTTATCAGGTTAGTGTATTAGTCATATTTATGTTTTATCAGGTTAGTGTATTAGTCATATTTATGTTTTATCAGGCTAGTGTATTAGTCATATTTATGTTTTATCAGGCTAGTGTATTAGTCATATTTATGTTTTATCAGCTTAGTGTATTAGTCATATTTATGTTTTATCAGGTTAGTGTATTAGTCATATTTATGTCTTATCAGCTTAGTGTATTAGTCATATTTATGTTTTATCAGGCTAGTGTATTAGTCATATTTATGTTTTATCAGGTTAGTGTATTAGTCATATTTATGTTTTATCAGGCTAGTGTATTAGTCATATTTATGTTTTATCAGGCTAGTGTATTAGTCATATTTATGTTTTATCAGGCTAGTGTATTAGTCATATTTATGTTTTATCAGGTTAGTGTATTAGTCATATTTATGTTTTATCAGGTTAGTGTATTAGTCATATTTATGTTTTATCAGGCTAGTGTATTAGTCATATTTATGTTTTATCAGGCTAGTGTATTAGTCATATTTATGTTTTATCAGCTTAGTGTATTAGTCATATTTATGTTTTATCAGGTTAGTGTATTAGTCATATTTATGTTTTATCAGGCTAGTGTATTAGTCATATTTATGTTTTATCAGGCTAGTGTATTAGTCATATTTATGTTTTATCAGGCTAGTGTATTAGTCATATTTATGTTTTATCAGGCTAGTGTATTAGTCATATTTATGTTTTATCAGGCTAGTGTATTAGTCATATTTATGTTTTATCAGGTTAGTGTATTAGTCATATTTATGTTTTATCAGGCTAGTGTATTAGTCATATTTATGTTTTATCAGCTTAGTGTATTAGTCATATTTATGTTTTATCAGGTTAGTGTATTAGTCATATTTATGTTTTATCAGCTTAGTGTATTAGTCATATTTATGTTTTATCAGGCTAGTGTATTAGTCATATTTATGTTTTATCAGGCTAGTGTTAGTCATATTTATTCGTTATTTGACCATTTAAGTTGCCTGAGACCACATCTCATTTGCAGCCACAACCTGGGGAATGGTTACAGGGGAGAGGAGGGAGATGAATGAGGCAATTGTAAACTGGGGATTATTAGGTGACCGTGATGGTTTGAGGGCCAGATTGGGAATTTAGCCAGGACACTGGGGTTAACACCCCTGCTCTTACGATAAGTGCCATGGTATCTTTAAGGACCTCAGAGAGTCAGGACACCAGTTTAACTTCCCATCCGAAAGACGGCACCCTACACAGATATTTTTTTTAGACCGAGGAAAGAGTGCCTCCTACTGGCCCTCCAACACCACTTCCAGCAGCATCTGGTCTCCCATCCAGGAACTGACCAGGACCAACCCTGCTTAGCTTCAGAAGCAAGCCAGCAGTGGTGTGCAGGGTGGTATGCTGCTGGCAAATAATAACCACCCCCTCTCACTCTGTCTCTGCTCCGCTCCCCCTCCCCCATTCTCTCTCCAGGGAGCTGGTGGGAAACAGTGAGAAACTCTGTAATATTGATCAGACCTGGCAGTACCCTCAGCCCATCTGTCAAAGGATGTGTGTGTGTTTTATAATATATAGTGTTTGATAGAGAGAGAGCAAGCAGAGGGAGAGCATCAGAGCCATGGAATTTGATGGTTGGCGTGTGGGTGGATGGATTGGGCCTTTGAGTGTGAGTGTGTGTATGTGTGTTTGTGTATTTTGCGGAGGAGGTTATTGTACTCTGCATTTGAAATCGTTCTACTTTGTGTGTGTGTGTGTCTTTTTATGTGTGAGAGAGACTGTAATGTCGGTTGTTATGTTTCATAGTGCTTTACTGCCACCTTTTGGCCTAAACAGAGAATAACATCTCTTGCCAATTCATAGACAGTGACCCTCTCTCCTGTTCCAGGGGTGTGGTGCCCGCCCCCCCCAGGAGGTGAACCAGGGGTACCTGGTGGCGGTACAGAGGACTGAGTACGATGTGGGTGATGCCATCTATTACCTCTGTAAGAAGAACCACCTGCTGGATGGACCCACCCGGGTCACCTGCCAGCCCAACAGCACCTGGAGTGCAGTGCCCTACTGAAGAGGTGAGTCCTAACTGATACACCCAGGGCCCACTCTGTGTGTGTGTGTGTGTGTGTCTGTGTGGGAGAGACAGAGAGAGTGTAGGTAGAATATTGACCTTTCTTCTTTATTTGTATAGAGATGAACACTTGATTCTCACAACAATTAGGACACCCTGATAACTCTCTCTCTCACTCCCACACACACACACACACACACACACACACACACACACACACACACACACACACACACACACACACACACACACACACACACACACACACACACACACACACACACACACACATATCCATATTTTGCATTTTCTAAGGTTACATGCCCTTGGATTAAATGGTGATATGATCTGATCTCATACCATATACAGTAGCTGCCCACTATTTACTCAACATGGATTGAGTCTAGTCGGACCCAGAATAGTCCTTGCTATCCGGGATCCTTGGGACGTCACTACCCCCCGCACCCCATTAAAGTTTACATTTGGTTAAGGGTTAATTAAGGTATGGGTAGGGGTTAAAGTTAGGACGGCCCAAGGATCCCAGATAGAATTAACCGAAGCCGAATGCTGCGACGCCATGAGCTCCCACCTCTCTCTGCTCGCGGAGCAGGCAGCGCGCAGAATCTCCACTCCTAACTAGTCCGCCTCTCATTCATATTTGGTCTTCCGGAAGTATCCACAGCTCGGGTAAGCCAGTGTCTATGCAGAGAGTGACTTATGGGTGGAGTATGTAGTTTATTATCCAGTTTTAAATGTATGGACAGTATACCGGGCGCATCCCACACCTGTTATATTGACAAGTGTATGTCCAGACAATTAAGGTAGTGAAATAAATTACAATATGCCGGTAAAGTTTCCTACATCGCTCTTTCTGCCAGCTGTCGGGCTGCGCTCCCTACAGGGCTCGAACCCTCGACTTGTAAAATGGCTGGTTGTGGGTGCATAGACAGCAAGGGCAGTTATTACGGTAAAAATATCAACATAATTTAGACAAATACCGCGGCGTCATTTAAAATAAGTGATCAGAATATATTACATTAAATGCAGTTAGCAAACATTGTCCCAGGTTCGAGTGTCGTGTCCATTGATGCGCAGTACATCCACAGATATGAAACAGGGTTTGGCTATTCGGACCTCGGACTGCGCGCAATGGCGTCTCCCATGAACAGCGACACTTTTTTATTCCAACATAAATACAGTACAAGGATGGATAAGGGTTCAAATGAAGGAAAACAAATATGATGTCGACCCAAACCCGTTGCCAGATGTTTAACGAATGTCTTATTTTGTATTAGACTATAGCATACAAATGAAATTCTGAAATCGAAAGAAAAAATGGGCTTTTACCCCCGGATAGTATGATTTCGCTGACATCATGCTCTCTTGAACCCTCCACTGCAGACTGTCGCGTTCATGCTATGTAGTATATTGGCGACTTTGTTTAGAGCTCGGTAAGCAAATTATATAAAACCAGTGAAGTCCATAATAAAAGCAAATGTAATGCAAACATGTGCGTAATTTACGCATGTTGTGTTACATTTTTAAGATTGACAATCATAGCAATTAAGCATATAAGGTAATCAATGATTGTAGAACATGAGACCATACGCTGTAGCCTTTAAAACAAATCTCGCCTCAAGTTATTGAGATAATAGCAGGAATTGGAACCAGTTTGAATGATGATAATGTTATTGATGATGAAGATCATTGATGATGATGACAATGTAATGGTGATGACGATGATGATAAGGTGGAAGGTGGTGGTGGGGATGTTATCTAGGTGATGGGGATGATTTAACCTAAAGTGCCTTCAGAAAGTAATCATACCCCTGGACTTTTTACACATTTTATTGTTACAAAGTGGGATTAAGATGGTTTTAATGGTCAGTTTACCCCCCAACAATCTACACAAAATACTCTGTAATGTCAAAGTGGAAGAAAAATTCAAACATGGTTTTAAATATATTTTTTAAACAAATTAATTAAAAATAAAACACTAAAATATCTCGATTAAAAAGTATTCAACCCCCTGAGTCAAAATCACCTTTGTTAAAATCACCTTTGGCAGCGATTACAGCTGTGAGACCTTCTGGATACATCTCTAAGAGCTTCCCACACCTGGATTGTGCAACCTTTCCCCATTATTCTTTTCAAAATTCTTTTAACTCCATCAAATTGGTTGTTGATCATTGCTAGAGAACCATTTTCAGAGCTTGCCATAGATTTTCAAGCATATTTAAGTCAACACTGTAACTCGGACACTCAGGAACATTCACTGTCTTCTTGGTAAGCAACTCCAGTGTAGATTTGGCCTTTTTTAGGTTATTGTCCTGTTGAAAGGTGAATTCAATTCCCAGTGTCTGGTGGAAAGCAGACTGAACCAGGTTTTCCTCTAGTATTTTGTCTTAGTTCCATTCCGTAGCTTTTTTATCCTGAAAAACTCAGCAGTCCTTAACGATTACAAGCATACCCATAACATGATGCAGCCACCACTATGCTTGAAGATATGGAGAGTGGTACTCAGTAATGTGTGTTGTATTGGATTTGCCCCAAACAAAACACTTGGTATCCAAGACAAAAAGTGAATTGCACATTTTTTGCAGTATTACCTTAGTGCCTTGTTGCAAACAGGATTCATGTTTTGGAATATTTGTATTCTGCACAGCCTTCCTTCTTTTCAATCTGTCAATTAGGTTAGGATTGTCGAGTAGCTACAATGTTGTTGATCCATCCTCACTTTTCTCCTATTACAGCCATTCAACCCTGTAACTGTTTTAAAGTCACTATTGGCCTCATGGTGAAATCTCCGGCAACTGAGTTAGGAAGGACGCCTGTATCTTTGTAGTGACTGGGTGTATTGATACACCATCCAAAGTGTAATTAATAACTTCACCATGCTCAAATTGATTTTTTTAACCTATTTACCAATAAATGCCCTTCTTTGCGAGGCATTGGAAAACTTCCCTGGTATTTGTGGTTGAATCTGTGTTTGAAATTCACTGCTCGACTGAGGGACCTTAGAGATAATTGGGGTACAGAGATGAAGTAATCATTCATGTTAAAACAATATTATTGCACAGAGATTGAGTCCATGCAATTTATTATGTGACCTGTTAAGCAATGTTTTACTCCTGGACTTATTGAGGCTTGCCATAACAAAGTGATTGAATACTTATTGACTCAAGACATTTCAGCTTTTCATTTTTAATGAATTTGTAAAAATGTTGAAAAACACAATTCCACCTGGACATTATGGGGTATTGTGTGGTAGGCCGGTGACAAAAATATCTACATTTAACCCATTTTCTATTCAGGTTTTAACACAACAAAATGTGGAAAATGTCAAATGGTGTGAATACTTCCTGAAGGCCCTGTTTTTTAAGTAAAACAAGAATAGGAGTTTAAGAAATTCATAATAGCCTATTTAGTCTATGTGAATAGTTTGAGTCTAGGCATATTTCAGTATGCACAATGAAAGAACAAGTAAGATATTCTAACAACATGATACTAATTTAATCAACTTCCTCATTTTGCTGCTCTGATATCCTGTGAAACAGCATAAAGACACCTGGCCACCTCAGAACATCTTCCTTATCTATGAAGCCTATATTCATTTGATTGACAAGTCCTTTTATTATTTGATTGTATTAATTAATCTCTTGTTAAGATGATAAAATATTGAATCCCCATTTTACAGATTTAGGCATGTTCCAAAATGGATTCTCAACAGAGAAGGGTTCTGACCAATGGTGGCTCAGATAACAGGAGTGTCTGCCAATCCTTGAAGAGATCAGGGACTGTGCCAGAGATCCATGAGGAGCCAGTGGACTCCTTGATCTTATCCTGCCCACCAGATAACCTCCAATAATTCTCCCTTATACAGGTGTACTCCAGTACAGGTGTCCAATCAAAACCTTTTTAGGCCAAACGAGGAGGGGCTGGGAGAGTGCCCTGCGGGCTCCAACAACCAATCACAGTCAAGACTGGACTTCCTGGTGTGTGCGATCAACCAATCAGAGTCAAATCAGACGTTCCTGGATTATGCAACAGGCCAATCACAGACTCTGCAGCTCTCAGCTCTACCAAAGACGTGCCTCCCTCTGATTCTAAAGGGAGTAGGTTAGAAGCCAGAGCTGTTTGGTCTGGGACCAGTTGAAATGCCCTGACCTCCACTACTGTGACTGGTACGGGTCAGATGGAGGATGTGTGTGTTGAAGAGATAAAACACATGGAGGAGCCTCTCTATAGGATGGAGACAGAAGAGAGGGATGAGAGGAGAGATGGAGAGAAGGATGTTACACAACACAGGAACGGTAGTCCCGTTGTCCCTGAAACGCCTCTCATCTCCGACACAGCCAAGGCAGAGAGAGATGGAGGGATAAGGGGGGAGAAAGAAAGGAAAGATAGAGAGGTTGAGAGAGTGATCCCTATTTTCCTACCCCCTAGTCAATGCCATGGTGGAAAAGAGAGACCAGGAGAGGATAGAGGAGAGAGAGCAGAGGCAGGGAAAGGAGTTTGGGGGAGAAGAGAGGAAGAGGAGGGAGAAGTATTGGATCTGAGCTTCCCTAAAAAGAGAGAGATTAAGGAGAGGAGCCTTTGGCATGAGAGCTCACTGCTTATGGAGGTAGATGAGGTAGAGGGGGATGGAGATAGGGACATTGTAGAGGAAGATGATGGTGATGATGAAGAGGATTCTATATTGAGAATGGATGGAGCTGACATTTTGGGGGGACCTCTCTTGTCTCCCTTGTCTCCCTCTACCTCTGTTTTCACCTCCCTCTCTTCCATAGACTCTGAAAGTGAAGGTCTTCTCCTGATAGATGACCAGGGTATTCCATACACACTCACCCCTGAGGGGCACAAAGTTCCCCAAATGGACTCTTCCAGGCCAGACAACCCCCCCTCAAGCCAGCCAAAGGTGCAGTCCAGCTCATTGGAGGTAGAGGATGACAGGTCGTCTCATATAACCACAGCATGGGTCACTTACCTCAGCCGAGGTTTAGTAAAAACTCCACACAATACACACAAGGAAAACACATGTCCCACTCCTGTTACGTCAATGAAACCCTCACAGAAGTCAGAACTTCTAAAAAATACAGAATTCTCAAAGAACCCAGAACTCTCACAGAATGCGGAACCCCTAAGGTTCTAGATTCAGGTGAAAAATCTGTTAGTAAGGCTCGTGCTGCTGTTTCCCAACCCTCTGGTTCTGCTGTACACCTCCAACCCCCTCAGCCCATCCAGATCCTGACTAACCCCTCCTCCAACACCCCCATCCTCCTCTTCCCCTCCTCCCCCCAGCTCTCCTCCATTCCCCTAACCAAGACTGATACCAACCCAGGCCTCCTGGCCTTCTCTCTCCCCCTCTCACTCACCCAGAACACTCCCAATGCCTCTACCTCTATGTTCCTTCTCCTCTCCACCACCTCTTCCTCCGGTCAGTCCTTCTCTACCTCCACCCCCATTGCTCTCATTGACCCCTCCACCGGTCAGCTCTCCCAAATCACTGCCTCCTCTTCATCCCCTCTTTCTCTCTCTTCTGGTCAGCTCGCCACATCAGTGTCATCCCTCCCGGCCAATCCCTCCCACCCAGTTATTAGAACGACACCCAACAACTCCCCTACCATCCAATCAAGAGAGAGTCCCATCGTTAACCCTCCCGCCCCCCTGACCTCCCCCTCTGTGGTCTCCTCCCCTCCCTCCAAGCAGCCCAGTGCTGATGGCAGTTCTAAAGCAGTTCTAATCAGCTCACCTCCTCACAAACACACTGAACCAAACTGTTGTGACCCCAACACCATTCATCAGTCACTATCTACTGAAGAAACCCAAATGGAATCTGTCCCAAATGGGTCATCTCCTACTAAAGCCCCTCCCCTTACACACCCGCAATCCCCTTCTCTGTCCTTTGACTTCCGTTTGGAGGCATCCGACCAATCAAAAGCCCCAGAGTCAAAGCACACCTCCCTCCCATGGGACGATCATTTGTACTTCTCCTCTGCCACCGCTCCTCCCTCCCCTCCCCTTGCCCCCATCTTCCCCACCAGCGGACCCAGGAACCTGAACCCCCTGGACCCTCTGGACCCCCTGTCCCCAGCCTCCTCTCCCTCCTCTGGGCCACGAAGGGTCCTCTACTGCCCTCTCTGCCCCAGGATCTTCTACTACCTGTCTGACCTGGAGCGTCACTCCATCACCCACTCTCAGAACAAACCCCATGTCTGCCTGCAGTGTGGCAAGGCCTTCAAACGATCCAGCCATTTGCAGGTGAGCTTAGTTGTTCATAAATGTTTGAATTGTGGTGTGGTGATTTGGTGGGCTCATGATGACATATTTTTTTCAAATCAAATCAAATTTTATATGTCACATGCACCGAATACAACAGGTGTAGACCTTACAGTGAAATGCTTACTTACAAGCCCCTAACCAACAATGCAGTTTAAAAATATAATACAAAAAATAAACAAGAAATAAAATAAGAAATAATTAAATTAAAGAGCAGCAGTAAAATAAGGGGGTACCGGTACAGAGGTAACTGAGGTAATAGAAAAGAAAGTAAAGTGTCAATGCATAGATAATAACAGAGAGTAGCAGCAATGCAAATAGTCTGGGTAGCCATTTGATTAGATGTTCAGGAGTCTTATGGCTTGGGGGTAAAAACTGTTTAGAAGCCTCTTGGACCTAGACTTGGTGCTTCAGTACCGCTTGCCATGTGGTAGCAGAGAGAACAGTCTATGACGAGGGTGGCTGGAGTCTTTGACAATTTTTAGGGCCTTCCTCTGACACTGCCCCGTATAGAGGTCTTGGATGGCAGGATGTACTGAGCCGAATGCACTACCCTCTGTAGTGCCTTGCGATCGGAGCAGTTGCCATACCATAGGCAGTGATGCAACCAGTCAGGATGCTCTCAATGGTGCAGCTGTAGAACCTTTTGAGGATCTGAGGACCCATGCCAAATCTTTTCAGTTTCCGGAGGGAGAATAAGCATTGTCGTGCCCTCTTCACGACTGTCTTGGTGTTTGGACCATGATAGGTTTTTTTGTTTGTTTTTGAATTGTACCTCTTTTTCTCCCCAATTTCGTGGTATCCAATAGTTTTAGTAGCTACTATTTGTCTCATCGCTACAACTCCCGTACGGGCTCGGGAGAGACGAAGGTTGAAAGTCATGCATCCTCCAATACACAACCCAACCAAGCCGCACTGCTTCTTAACACAGCGCGCATCCAACCCAGAAGCCAGCCGCACCAATGTGTTGGAGGAAACACTGTGCACATGTCAACCTTGGTTGGCGCGCACTGCCCCGGCCCCCCACAGGAGTCGCTGGTGCGAGATGAGAAAAGGATTTCCCTACTGGCCAAACCCTCCCTAACCCGGACGACGCTAGGCCAATTGTGCGTCGCCCCACGGGCCTCCCGGTTGCGGCCGGTCATGACAGAGCCTGGGCACGAACCCAGTCTCTGGTAGCACAGCTGGCGCTGCAGTACATGACTGCTATGTACGGCACCCTTAACCACTGCGCCACCCGGGTGGCCCCTTGTACCATGATAGTTTGTTGGTGATGTGGACACCAAGGAACTTGATGCTCTCAACCTGCTCCACTACAGCCTGTCAATGAGAATGGGGGCGTACTCAGTCCTCCTTTCCCTGTAGTCCACAATCATCTCCTTTGACTTGATCACGTTGAGGGAGAGGTTGTTGTTCTGGCACCACACTGCCAGGTCTCTGACCTCCTCCCTATAGGCTGTCTCGTTGTTGTCGGTGTTCAGGCCTACCACTGTTGTGTCAACGGAAAACTTAATGATGGTGTTGGAGTCGTGCTTGGCCACACAGTCATGAGTGAACAGGATGTACAGGAGGGGACTAAGCACGCACACCTGAGGGGCACCTGTGTTGAGGATCATTGTGGCGGCTGTGTTGTTACCTACTCTTACCACCTGGGGGCGGCCCATCAGGAAGTCCAGGATCCAGTTGCAGAGGGAGATGTTTAGTCACAGTGTCCTTAGCATAGTGATGAGCTTGAGGGCACTATGGTGTTGAACGCTGAGCTGTAGTCAATGAATAGCATTCTCAAATAGGTGTTCCTTTTGTCCAGGTGGGAAAGGGCAGTGTGGAGTGCAATAGAGATTGCATCATGTGTGGATCTGTTAGGGTGGTATGCAAATTGGAGTGGGTCTAGGGTTTCTGGGATAATGGTGTTGATGTGAACCATGACCAGCCTTTCAAAGCACTTCATAGCTACAGATGTGAGTGCTACGGGTTGGTAGTCATTTAGGCAGGTTATCTGTTTTGATTGTGTTTGAAGTGGGACTAGGTCCGATTTCCGATTTCATCTTGTAACGACTGTTATGTAATAAGTAGTTATAAACATATCATAATATATGAACATGAATGTATAGTATTATCTAACAAACGTGACCCTTGTCCTTTGACCCTGAACAGAGACACAAGCACATTCACACGGGCGAGAGGAACTTTGTGTGCCCCATCTGCTCCAAGCGTTTCAGGGAGGCGGGCGAGCTGCAGCGCCATCAGAGGGTACACACAGGAGAGAAGCCCTACCAGTGCCCGCTGTGCCACACACGCTTCGCCGAGCGCAACACCATGCGTCGACACACTAGACGCAAACACCCTTACCACCAGGCAGCTATGGTGATGCTGTCCGAGAGAGGAGCAGGGGGAGGAGGAAGAGAAGGAGGGGATGAAGATGAGGGCACAGAAGAGTGGTATAGTTCCACTGTGTCCAACTTGGACAACTCTGAACCAGATTCTGAAGTCACTTCCTGAGGCTGATCCTCTTGAATAAAGGAAAGGAGGAGGAGGAGGAGGAGGAGGAGGAGGAGGAGGAGGAGAGCAAAGGTTGTGTAGCTTCACTGTGTTCAATTTGGACAACTCTGACACTGAAAGGGATTGAAAATTACTTTTGAATGATAAGTACCAGAACAGTACTTTCCAATGAGAACATTGGTTATATTTATTTATTAATTTCTCTTGAATGTATTTTATTTCCATTTCCTTACAGGGTCGGAAATTATCACTGATCTCATAAATCATTTCCCATCAAGTATTCCTTCGATTTTCGTCATTTCCACAACTATAGGGCGGAAAACGTTAATGTTCATTCTAAAATGGTGACACTTTGACATCCTGCTATAACAATACATTTGCACTACCAAAGTACAAACAATTATGTTGTAAAAAGCACTGTCACAATGTTTTATTGTAAAATTGTTCTTTATTACTATATATTTTTTCTTCTCTTGTGGAAGCTGTACTTACTATTGAGTGAGATTATTAAACTTTCTTACTATTAAAGACACTGTCGTTTGCACTTTTGAAAATTGGATTTTGTGTTCAAATTTGAGAACAATAGCCTCTAATTTGTCCTTTTGACATGGTTTTTACATTGTGATTTCTGCTGCCTATGCCTTCAAAACAAGGTGCCCTATTTTGTTAAATGCATAGAATAGAATTCTGACCAATTTTTTGTTGTTGCTAATTGCACCACCGATGCAATTGAAGCTTATGATAAATGCTAATCATGTTAACTTATTTCAGTTAAACCTCCCTGTGTGTGTACAGTGCCTTCAGAAAGTGTTCATACACCTTGAGTTATTTCACATTTTGTTGTGTTACAGCCTGAATAAAACAATGTTTTAAAAATATTGTTTTGAGAAATGTTTGCAAATGTATTGAACATGAAAAACTGTTAAGAATTTTATGAATAATGACTAAACAATGTGTACATTTAAAATAGAACTATAACTAATTACAATATCTGTTTTACAATATCTGATGAATAATGTTAGTTCCTAAGAAAAAGGTTATGTAGCATGGACCAGGGGTATTTGGAAATGATAACCATTGTGGAAGAAGGAATGTATGTGTGTGTCTAAAGTAAGCAAAGAGAATCATTAACCTATGTTTGAACCGACTTGGCTATAACTCTGTGGATATAAAATAAGACAGCGAGAGCCCCTCCAGGTTTTCCGTATCTGGAACTGTTTGCTAAGTGGTAATAAACTATGGTTAGACTTCAGGAGTAAATCCAGATATAGTGTGTCAGGTATGTGCGCTTGTGAGTTGGAATGAACTTTTGAAGCTGCTTTGTCCTGGTCGGAGAGGAGGAAGGACATTTTAAAACCTATGATGTCATATGTAATATATAAACTGATGTCCATGTTACTATGATCAGCGCTCTCGAGAATAAATGCTATTGGCTAATTTTGGCAGACTGGTCTCTGTCCATTTTAAGCAAATAAGGATCTTACAAATTCTTAGAAACAGACAGAGTGATTTAAATTGAATTGGTTAATGAACACATAGGAATTGTTGAATTCCTTTGACAAAAACATAAATATCTAATTTACACAAGTATTCACACACCTGATTCAATACATGTTGGAATCACCTTTAGCAGTGATTACTGCTGTGAGTCTTTCTGGGTCTCTAAGAGCTTTGCACACCTGGATTCTACATCATTTGCACATTATTATTTTTACAATTATTTAAGCTTTGTCAAGTTGGTTGTTGATTATTACTCGATACACATTTTCTTGCCATAGACGATTTAAGTCAAAACTGGAAAGCAGACTGAACCAGGTTTCCTCTAGGATTTTGCCTGTGCTTAACTTTATGTCCCGACTAAAAAAACTGTTATGTTTGGGGCAAATCGAACACAATACATCAGAGTACCACTCTTCATATTTTTAAGCATAGTGGTGGCTGCATCATGGTATGGGTATGCTTGTCATCGGCAAAGGCTAGCGAGTTTTTTAGGATAAAAATGAACGGAATAGAGTTAATTTCTTTGCCACATTTTTAAAAATGTTTTTTTTTTAAATGCCTTATTGCAAACAGGATGCATCTTTGGAATATTTTTTATTCTGTACAGGCTTCCTTTTTTCACTGTCATTTAGACAACCATTTCATATTATTCTGTAGGTAAATCCGCAATGCTCCATTTAATATCATATGGTATGTATACATTTGTGGATGTCCATCATCCATTTTGTTTGATATGTTATGAATGAAAATGTGTATAATGTGTTATGAATTTCCAAAACGTATAATATGTTACTAATTTGCAAAACTCATGATATGTTACAAATTCTAATTTGTTGTGGTTAACGTTAGCTAATGCTAACATTAGGTAGCTGGCTAACATTATCTAGGCTAGGGGTTAGGTTAGGGTTAGGGTTCAGTTTAGGAGTTAGGTTAAAGAGTTAGGGTTAGCAGAAGAGTTAGCTAACATGCTAAGTTGTTGCAAAGTAGCTAAAAAGTATTAAGTAGTTGAAAAGTTGCTAAAATGCTAAAGTTGTCCGTGATGAGATTCAACACGAAACGTTTGTGTTGCTAGACGTTTGCGTTGTATATCTACCCATCCACCCTTATCAATCACCCTCCTTTTGGTTTTGCCTTCAGTAACCTTCTGTCTTATGTAACCAAGTCTATGTCTGGTAACAGTAATGTTAATGAATTACCGTCATGTGTTTTGAAGGACTCTGTTGCTATATATGACAAAACTGAAATGCTGAATTGTTTCAATGAGCACTTTGTATCATCTGGTTGGCCGGTTTGATTCAGTGTCCTCTGTCTCTGTACAACCCTGTGTGGATGAACCAGTAAGAGCTGGTCAAACTTTTAGCTTTTTGCCATTCTCAG
The DNA here is from genome assembly GCF_036934945.1 of Oncorhynchus masou masou. Classification (NCBI taxonomy): domain Eukaryota; kingdom Metazoa; phylum Chordata; class Actinopteri; order Salmoniformes; family Salmonidae; genus Oncorhynchus; species Oncorhynchus masou. Next base: position 78,151,500 of record NC_088240.1, on the reverse strand, counting down.
TGCATGTGGTACATAAAGCCCTGAAATCCTTAGATCAGCGGAAGCCTGCAGGTCCTGATCTTTTGGATCCCTGCTTTTTAAATCTGGCAGCTGATTTCATAGCTGAACCACTTACATCTCTGTTCAATCTAACCCTGGAATGCAATGAAATTCCAAAGATCTGGAAATCAGCATTTGTCCTACCACTTTTAAAAGGGGGAGATCCAACTCTTTAAAATAATTATAGGCCAATCTCAAAGCTGTCACCCCTGGTGAAAATACTTGAAACCCTTGTAAGTGAACAGCTAACAGCTTGTAAGTGAACAGCTAAGAGGTGTTATTTATTAACTCTATTTTATCAATGTACCAATCGGGCTTCAGGAAGAAGCATAGCACAATTACAGTAGCCATGAAGGTTTTAAATGATATCACCGAAGCCATTAACAAAAAACAGCACTGTGTCTCACTTTTTATTGATCTCTCTAAGGCTTTTGATACAGTTGATCATCATATACCAAGGCAGAGATTGTCGAGTGTAGGTCTTTCGGAGCATGCAGTTGCATGGTTTGCTAACTATCTGTCTGATAGAACTCATTGCACTCAATTTGATGGGTTTATGTCTGTTAAATTGTCTGTCTTGAATGGTTTGCCCCAAGGCTCTGTACTTGGTCCTCTCTTATTCACTATTTAAATAAATGATTTAGACAAAAATGTCCAAAATGCACAACTTCATTTTTATGCTGATGATACTGTTATTTACTGTTGTGCCTCGTCTTTTACAAAAGCTTTCCAGAACATGCAAACTGCTTTTTATACTGTTCAACATACATTGTGTCAATTGAAGCTTATCCTCAATACTGACAAAACTAAACTAATGGTGTTTTCTAATGCAAGAAATAGACCTCTGAACCTTTCCCTATTACTACCTGTCAGGGCAAGGAGATTGAGGTTGCAACCTCATATAAATATATGGAATTTTAATTGATGACGGCCTCTCTTTTAAATTGCATATTCAACAACTTACAAAAAAATTGAAGCTGAAATTGGGATTTTATTTTAGGAATAAGGCCTGCTTTTCTCTTGAAGCCAGAAGGAGGCTAATATCAGCTACATTTATGTGTCACGCCCTGGTCTATATTTATTATGTTATCTTCATTTATTGAGTCAGGCCAGGGTGTGACATGGGTTTATTTGTAGTGTGTTTCGTCTTGGGGTTGTGTGGGGTGTATAGATTAGTCTATGGCTGCCTGAGGCGGTTCTCAATCAGAGTCAGGTGATTATCGTTGTCTCTGATTGGGAACCATATTTAGGTAGCCTGGGTTTCACTGTGTGTTTGTGGGTGATTGTTCCTGTCTCTGTGTTTGTTACACCAGTCAGGGCTGTTTCGGTTTTCGACGTTTGTTGTTTTGTATTGTTCGTGTTTTTTTTCATCATTAAAGATGTATCGAACGAATCACGCTGCATTTTGGTCCGATCCTTATTCCACCTCTTCGTCAGAGAAGGAGGTAGAAGAAACCCGTTACAGAATCACCCACCACAAACGGACCAAGCAACGTGTCAACGGGCAGGAGCCACAGGAGAAGCAACAAAGGCAGCAACAGCGATCACAGGACTTCTGGACTTGGGAGGAGAAATTGTTCGGAGAAGGACCCTGGGATCAGCCTGGAGAATATCGCCGCCCCAAAGAAGAACTGGAGGCGGCGAGAGCTGAGAGGCGCTGGTATGAGGAGGCAGCGTGGCGACGCGGATGGAAGCCCGAGAGTCAGCCCCAAAAATTTCTTGGGGGGAGGCTCAGGGAGAGTGTGGCAGAGTCAGGAGTCAGACCTGAGCCCACTCTCCCTGTTTATCGTGAGGAGCCAAGGAGGAGACCAGAACCAGAGCCGGTGTTGGAGGTGAGCGAAGCAGAGACTGTGAAGGAGTTAATGGGGAAATTGGAGGAGAGAGAAATGAGGGAGTTGCTGTGTTGGTGCTTTTTGCATGGAATTCGCCCGACGGAACGTGTCAGGGATTTGATGGCACCTGGGTCAGCGCTCCATACTCGTCCTGAGGTGCGTGTTAGTCGGCTGGTGAAGTAGGTGCCAGCCTCACGCACCAGGCCTCCTGTGCACATCCCTAGCCTTGCACGTCCTGTGCCAACACTGCTCTCAAGATCTCCAGTACGCCTTCACGGTCTAGCCCATCCTGTGCCACCTCCACACACCAGCCCTCCGGTGGCAGCTCCCCGCACCAGGCTTCCTGTGCGTGTCATCGGCCCAGTACCATCAGTGCCAGCACCACGCATCAGGCCTACAGTGCGCCTCGACTCTCCTGCGCTGCCGGAGCCTCCCGCCTGTTTAGCACTGCCAGAGCCTTCCGCCTCTACTGCGTTGCCGGAGTCTCCTGCCCGTGTAGCGCAGCCAGAGCTGCCAGTCTGCATGGAGCAGCCAGAGCTGCCAGTCTGCATGGAGCAGCCAGAGCTGCCAGTCTGCATGGAGCAGCCAGAGCTGCCAGCCTGCATGGAGCAGCCAGAGCTGCCAGCCTGCATGGAGCAGCCAGAGCTGTCAGTCTGCTTGGAGCAGCCAGAGCTGTCAGTCTGCTTGGAGCAGCCAGAGCTGCCAGTCTGCATGGAGCTGCCAGTCTGCGTGGAGCTGCCAGTCTGCGTGGAGCTGCCAGTCTGCATGGAGCTGCCAGTCTGCAAGGAGTTGCCAGTCTGCAAGGAGCTGCCAGTCTGCAAGGAGCTGCCAGTCTGCGTGGAGCTGCCAGTCTGCGTGGAGCTGCCAGTCTGCATGGAGCTGCCAGTCTGCAAGGAGTTGCCAGTCTGCAAGGAGCTGCCAGTCTGCAAGGAGCTGCCAGTCTGCAAGGAGCTGCCAGTCTGCAAGTAGCTGCCAGAGCTGTCAGCCTGCATGGAGCAGCCAGAGCTGTCAATTTGCATGGAGCAGCCAGAGCCGCCAGTCAGCATGGAGCAGCCAGAGCCGTCAGTCAGGATGAAGCAGCCAGAGCCGTCAGTCTGCCAGGATCTGCCAGTCAGCCAGACTCTTCCAGATCTGCCAGTCAGCCAGACTCTTCCAGATCTGCCAGTCAGCCAGACTCTTCCAGATCTGCCAGTCAACCAGAATCTTCCAGATCTGCTAGTCAACCAGACTCTTCCAGATCCGCTAGTCAACCAGACTCTTCCAGATCCGCTAGTCAACCAGACTCTTCCAGATCTGCCAGTCAGCCAGGATCTGCCAGAACTGCCAGCCAGCCAGGATCTGCCGGATTCAACTGCCTGTCTGGGCTTCCTCTCAGTGCTGGGCTTCCTCTCAGTGCTGGGCTTCCTCTGTCCCGAGCTGCCCCTCTGTCCCGAGCTGCCCCTCTGTCCCGAGCTGCCCCTCTGTCCAGTGGGGTTCTGGGTGAGGACTACTAGGCTATGGTCGGCGGCGAGGGTGGACAATCCTAGGACGCGAGGAGGGGGGATTAAGACATTCATAGAGTGGGTTCCACGTCCCGAGCCGGAGCCGCCGCCATGGACAGGCGCCCACCCGGACCCTCCCTATTGTTTTGATGTGCGTCCGGGAGTCCGCACCTTAGGGGGGGGGTTCTGTCACGCCCTGGTCTATATTTATTATGTTATCTTCATTTATTTTGTCAGGCCAGGGTGTGACATGGGTTTATTTGTAGTGTGTTTCGTCTTGGGGTTGTGTGGGGTGTATAAATTAGTCTATGGCTGCCTGAGGCGGTTCTCAATCAGAGTCAGGTGATTATCGTTGTCTCTAATTGGGAACCATATTTAGGTAGCCTGGGTTTCACTGTGTGTTTGTGGGTGATTGTTCCTGTCTCTGTGTTTATTACACCAGTCAGGGCTGTTTCGGTTTTCGACGTTTGTTGTTTTGTATTGTTCGTGTTTTTTCTTCATTAAAGATGTATCGAACGAATCACGCTGCATTTTGGTCCGATCCTTATTCCACCTCTTCGTCAGAGAAGGAGGTAGAAGAAACCCGTTACATTATGCCTTTACTAGACTATGGGGATATTTTATATATGACTGCTTCCGCTCAGTGTTTGAGATCAATTGACACTCTTTACCATGGCACTTTGAGATTTATTTTAAACTGCAAAACTCTTACGCACCACTGTACTTTGTATACCAGGGTTGGCTGGCCTTCTCTAGTCACTCATAGGCTCAGTCACTGGTATGCTTTTATTTACAAAGCCATTTTGGGTTTACTACCTTTTTATTTGTGCATTTTTATTGTTCAGAAATGTGGTGGGTACTCTCTTCGTTTGCTGGACTTTAGCCTGCTAACTGTTCCAGATGTCCGAACGGAATTTGGTAAAAGGGCTTTTATGTACTCTGCGCCATCGTCTTGGAACACCTTACAAAATACTTTTAAACTGGAAAAACTTGTCCCGATTGGTGTTTTTACATCACTGATGATGGATTTTGAGGCTGATTTCCTGACCTGTCAATGTTTTTAATTTGCTGTTTTGTACTCTTGTGAATTTAATGGTTTTTACTAGATTACTCATTTTTTTGTAATGACTTGGTGCTGCCTTTCTTGGCCAGGGCGCTCTTGAAAAAGAGATTTTAATCTCAAAGCCCTTCCTGGTTAAATAAAGGTTAAATAAATAAAAACATACCAAACGTAACATATCATACTAATTTGAGTATCCCGGTGTAACGGCGTTCTTCTTTTGTTGAAAGAAAGTCGGACCGAAATGCAGCGTGTAGGTTACTCATGTTTATTAGAAAGACAAACGAACGAACTATACACGAATAACTAATAAATACAAAAACAACAACAGAACGTGAAACCTATTACAGCCTGACTGGTGCACACTACACAGAGACAGGAACAATCACCCACGAAATACAAAGCAAAAACCAGGCTACCTAAATACGGTTCCCAATCAGCGACAACGAGAATCACCTGACTCTGATTGAGAACCGCCTCAGGCAACCAACCTATTTAACACACACACACACACCCCTAATCAGCTACAATCCCAGACACTACAAACCCCAATACGAAAACACAATACATAATAACCCCATGTCACACCCTGGTCTGACTAACTAATAAACTAAAACACAAAATACTAAGACCAAGGCGTGACAGAACCCCCCCTAAGGTGCGGACTCCCGAACGCACCTCAAAACCATAGGGAGGGTCCGGGTGGGCGTCTGTCCATGGTGGCGGTTCCGGCTCCGGACGTGGACCCCACTTCATAAATGTCATTGTTCCTCCCCTTCGCGTCCATGGATAATCCACCCTAACCGCCGACCATGGCCGAATAGTCCTCACCCAGAACCCTACATAACAGAGGAGCAGCTCGTGACTGAGGGGCAGCTCGTGACTGAGGGGCAGCTCGGGACTGAGGGGCAGCTCGGGACTGAGGGGCAGCTCGGGACTGAGGGGCAGCTCAGCACTGAGAGGCAGTCCAGCACTGAGAGGCAGCCCAGTACTGAGAAAAAGCCCAGTACTGAGATGAAGCCCAGCCAGGAAGTTGAATCCGGCAGATCCTGGCTGACTGGCGGATCCTGGCTGACTGGCGGATCCTGGCCGACTGGCGGATCCTGGCTGACTGGTAGATCCTGGTCGACTGGCGGATCCTGGCTGACTGGCGGATCCTGGCTGACTAGCAGATCTGGAAGAGTCTGGTTGACTGGCAGATCTGGAAGAGTCTGGTTGACTGGCAGATCTGGAAGAGTCTGGTTGACTGGCAGATCTGGAAGAGTCTGGTTGACTGGCAGATCTGGAAGAGTCTGGCTGACTGGCACATCTGGAAGAGTCTGGCTGACTGGCACATCTGGAAGAGTCTGGCTGACTGGCACATCTGGAAGAGTCTGGCTGACTGGCACATCTGGAAGAGTCTGGCTGACTGGCACATCTGGAAGAGTCTGGCTGACTGGCAGATCTGGAAGAGTCTGGCTGACTGGCAGATCTGGAAGAGTCTGGCTGACTGGCAGATCTGGAAGAGTCTGGCTGACTGGCAGATCTGGAAGAGTCTGGTTGACTGGCAGATCTGGAAGAGTCTGGCTGACTGGAAGAGTCTGGCTGACTGGCAGATCTGGAAGAGTCTGGCTGTCTGGCGGATCTGAAAGAGTCTGGCTGACTGGCAGATCTGGAAGAGTCTGGCTGACTGGCAGATCTGGCTGCTTCATGCTGACTGACGGCTCTGGCTGCTCCATGCTGACTGGCGGCTCTGGCTGCTCCATACTAACTGACAGCTCTGGCGGCTTCATGGAGACTGGCAGCTCCTTGCAGACTGGCAGCTCTATGCAGACTGGCAACTCCATGCAGACTAGCTGCTCCATGCAGACTAGCAGCTCAGGCTGCTCTATGCAAACTGACAGCTCTGGCTGCTCAATGTAGACTGGCAGCTCAGGCTGCTCTATACAGACAGGAGGCTCCGGCAGCGCTGTAGAGGAGGAAGGCTCTAGAACCGCTGAACAGACGGGAGACTCCGTCAGCGCAGGAGAGGGAGAAAGCGCTGGCTGCGCTGAACAGGCGAGGCGCACTGTAGGCCTGATGCGTGGTGCTGGCACTGGTGCTGCATGGTTCAGAAATGCTCCCGACGCTCGAGTGAAATCCCCAAAGATGGCAAGGGACCTTGTCAGGCACGAGTCCTTGCACAACAACAAGGAAGTGTCGTCGGCGTACTGCGTCATCTTAACACGCAGTCCACCACTTCCAGGGATCAGCAGACCTTCCACCCCTGTGTCTGCCCTAATGGCAGCCCCCAGAGGCTCCATGTACAGAACGAAGAGGAGAGCCGAGAGTGGGCACCCCTGCCTGACCCCAGACGAGAGGTCAAAAACATCACCCAAGTGACTATTTACACTAACTCGGCACCCCGCTCCGACATATAATGTACGAATCCATCCTATAAACTTCTCCCCAAATCCTAATCGACCTAACACTCTGAATAAAAATGATCTATTCACGCGATCAAAGGCTTTCGCCTGATCTAGCGCTACTACCATAAAAGGCAGTCCTCTATCTTCAACCCAAGCGATGGAGTCCCTGATTAACTGTAGGTTCCATCTAATAGAGCGGCCCTCAACCCCGCACGTCTGATCCTCATGAACGACGTAGGGAAGGGCTGTGCGCAACCGGTCTGCTAAAACCTTTGCAAGTAGCTTGTAATCTACACACAGCATGGTCAACGGCCGCCAGTTGCCAAGGTCAGTTACTTCCCCCTTCTTATATAAAAGTGACAGCACACCAACAGCCATTGATCCCACCGGGACCCCCGTCTCAAGGATGGCCTTCAAGACTTCGAGGACCACTGGTCCAAGTATACCCCAAAACTTGAGATAAAACTCAGCCGGCAGCCCATCCATCCCAGGCACCTTCCCTTTTCCCATCCTCCTAAGAGCGCTCTCAACCTCTTCTAGTGAAATCTGGGCCTCCATCACTTCTCTAATGTCCTCCGGCAATCGCCTGGACAAGTGTTCTAAAAACACATTTCCCTGCTCTACATCTATTTCCCTTTCCTTAAATAAACCTTGGAAATGATCAGTTGTCACCCTGACCATATCCTCTGGTTCTCTAACTATACTACCATTTTCTTCCCTAACACCATGCATTACCTTCCTACTCTGTCTTGCCCTAACCAACCTAAAGAACATAGCAGAACAAGTCTCATTATGTTCTAGAAAGCCGCTATGCGCACGCTCCAGGAAAGCTCGAGCCTTCCGCTCCTGCAACCCCCTGAGCTGCGCCTTTAGGGTTGAGGATCTCTCCCAGTCAAACGACCCGCCGAGGTTGCCTGCCTCGTATTCGAGTTCAATTAACCTTTGGATACGATCCACCTCCCTCCTCTCCTCCCTTTTTTTCCTCTTGCAATACACTATTATAAAAGCCCTAATCCTCACCTTAACTAATTCCCACCACTCTAACACCCCCTCGCACATGGACCGGAGACCCTCAAGCCTCCTAAAGAAAACATAAAACCCGTCAACAAAAGCCTGCTCCTCCAGCACATCCCGATCAAGCTTCCAGTACCCTTTACCAAAGAGGCAGACCGACGACCCCACCTGCAGGAGCACCCCGTCGTGAAAAGAAAACAGGCAACAGCCGCCCAGACAACTTTCCCAAAGACCTAGGTACAAAAATATAATCGAGCCTCCGCTCAACCCCCCTGAAGTTACGCCATGTAGGACCGTCCATTTTCGGAGTAGTGTGCATACCACCATCTACCAGACCATGGCAAGCCATTAGCCTAGCAATGGCGCCTGCACTGTTATCCCCCCTCTTCCTAAATCTGTATTAAAATCCCCCCCTATAACTAATTTCCTATTTGTAACACACAGGGGCGTCAGACAGTCCACCATCTCCTTCCTGTCTGCCACCACCTGTGGCCCATACACCACCACTAATCTAAATTTACAATCCCTTATCGTGACATCCACCCCTATAACCCTCCCCTGCATTACAACAAAGGAATCTTCCACTTTTACCTCCCTGTGCCCACACAAAATCCCTACCCCAGATGAGTGCACCCCCCCTACACCCCAAACCGACTCTCCCTTGTCCCACTCCCTCTTAAATCTACTAACATCCCCTCCATCCCTCAGGTGAACCTCCTGTAAAAAAACAAAAATCAAAACCCACACCCTCCAAATAACTAAAAACCACCCTCCTCTTAACAATATCTCTTAAACCCCTTACATTTAAACTAACAAAAGTAAAATTAGACTCCATGAAAAAAATAAAATAAAACATGTAATATACTCAACTACTAAACCCAGACAGAAAAAACAAAAACAGGAGACTCACCCGATGCTCCCCTGCTCCATATCTACCGGTGAGATCACCATCTGTAATCCCGACATCCCCCCCTCTTCCTCCATCACACCATCCCAGGATGCAGGAATAGTGTTTGGCTTCGGGGTGCCCTGCACCCTGGGTCTACCCCCACAATCCTCCCCCTCCCCAGTGTTGCAGCTGGTTTGGAAGAAAATTGGGGAGGCTGAGTCCCCAAACAAAAAACTCCCCACCTCCTCCTGTACCCAGTCCTGAGTCTTGTTAGGTGTGTCCCCACCCAAATGAAGTTGAGAGTCTTGGGAAACCAGCAGCAACCCAGAGGTTTCTCCCACCCCCATCACTCTCTTGGCCATCCCCTCCCCCTCACTGTCGGCCAATCGCACCCTCCTCTTCATTCTCTTCTTTGGTGATGGCGGCAGTGGAGAGATACCACCCACTTCCCCCCGCCAGCTCCTCCACCATACCCCTCATCTCTTCCACCATGTCACTTTCCCCCCAGTCCACTTGCTCTTCCACCGTCTTCTTCTCTACCATTCCTCCCTCACTTTCTTCTCTCTCATTCTCCTCCACTCGGTTGCCTTCTTCCACCGCTTTTCCTGGTTCTCCTACTCCCGTGCCTTCCATTTCCTTCTCTCTTCCATCCGCTGCTTCTTGCTCCTCTTCCTTCCTTGTGGCCTTCCCCTCTGGACTTGTATTCTTGTCATGAGGCGTGTTTCCTTCCCCTCCTCTTCTTCCCCCATCCCCCGCTCCTGCTCCCCCCCAGCCGCAGACGCATATGACCTCTGATGGGCCGGGCACCCCCGCCACAGGTGTGCTGACGAGCCACACCCATGGCATGTCTTAGGCTTGTCACAATCCCTCGCCTCGTGATCCTCAGATCCACAAAATCTGCATTTTCTCATGCTGCACGAGGCGAAAATGTGTCCATAGGCCATATAGCGCCTGCAAAATGGGGGCTGACGTGCATAAAACAAAGTCCCCCTGTCAGCCCCAAGGGAGAACATAGCAGGAGGATGAAGGTATCTACCATGTCCCTTTGGGTCCTCCCTGAGGAGGGCCTGGAAACCTCTCCTCCCATTCCAAAACCCAAGGGAGTCTTTGAGGTGCCTAGCTGAGGAAACGTTATCCATGTATCTCCCCAGAAAAGCCCTCACCTCTTCATCCTTAACGTAAGGGTTGTACATGTTAACAGTTACAACCCTAAAGTTATTCTTCGCCAGACTTGATATTTCGTAGTGGCTCGTTCTTTTCTCTTCCAATACAAGAAAAAACGAAAATCCAAAAGTGACCGCAACTGACTGGTGCACACTACACAGAGACAGGAACAATCACCCAAGAAATACAAAGCAAAAACCAGGCTACCTAAATACGGTTCCCAATCAGCGACAACGAGAATCACCTGACTCTGATTGAGAACCGCCTCAGGCAGCCAACCTATTTAACACACACACACCCCTAATCAGCTACAATCCCAGACACTACAAACCCCAATACGAAAACACAATACATAATAACCCCATGTCACACCCTGGTCTGACTAACTAATAAACTAAAACACAAAATACTAAGACCAAGGCATGACACCCGGATTTACATTTACTATGTTACGTTTAGTCTATGAGACCACTCTGAGTAACTATAAGGTTATTGAGCCATCCTCAGTTTTCTATCAAAGACATTAAACTCTAACTGTTTTAAAGTCACCATTGGCCTCATGGCGAAATCCCTGAGCAGTTTCCTTCCTCTCAGGCAAATAAGTTAGGAAGGATGCATGTATCCTTGTAGTGACAAGGGTGTATTAATACACCATCCAAATTGTAATTAATAACTTCACCATGCTCAAAGTATATTCAATGTCTGTTTTTTTACCCAGACTTTTGTGAGGCATTGGAAAACCTCCATGGTCTTTTGTGGTTGAATCTGTGTTTGAAATTCACTGCTCGTCTCAGGGACCTTACAGTTAATTGTAAGTGTGGGATGAGAGATGAGGTAGTCCTTCAAAAATCATGTTAAACACTATTATTGCACATAGAGTAAGTCCATGCAACTCATTACGTGACTATGCTAAGCAAATATTTCATTCCTGAACTTATTTAGGCTTGCCTTAACAAAGGCATTGAATACTTATTGACTTAAGATATTTCAGCTTTTAATATTTTATTTTTTCAGCTTTTAATATTTTATTTAAAACACAATTCCACTTTGACATTATGGGGTATTGTGTGTAGGCCAGTGACACAAAATCTAAATTGAATCGATTTTAAGTTCAGGCTGTAACACAACAAAATGTGGAAAAAGTGCAAGGATGTGAATACTTCCTGAATGCACTGTACCTACATTGTATATTACAAGATTTATACATGGTGTTCCTGGCATCCTTCTGGCATCCTTCACTTGTCTCCTTTCCTTCAGGACCAATCTTCAAATCCTGTCAGATCAGTAGTCATGGAGAAATAGAAACAAGGGCATAAAGTGAATCAAGTTAAATACAAGTTTAAAACTTGATTAACTTCATTTTTGGGCCAAATGTCAATCTATTAAGATAATGAATTTTATTTTTTAATGACGTTGACATCATTCACAGTGAAATCCACTCAGGTCTTTCTGTCCTGGTCTCTGTGGTAGCTGATATATGTGCTAGGTTTGTGACCTGTGGAGTTGGGATGTTTCCAGGGGCTAATTGGGTTTGTAAGGCAGGATTCAGTTTTTTTCTCCTCCTTCCCACACTTTTCTGTTCCAATAAGCCTTCTTTAGGCTAATAGAACCTCTCTGACAATACATCATTAAATGGTATCTCCTATCTCTATCTCCATTACTGCTAAACAGGACCATACCGTTAATAATGACCAGAACCATAACATTACTACTGACCAGGACCATACCATTAATACTAACCAGGCCCATACTATTCCTACTAAACAGGACCATACCATTACTACTGGCCAGGACCATACCATTAATACTAACCAGGACCATACCATTAATACTAACCAGGCCCATACTATTCCTACTAAACAGGAACATACCATTACTACTGGCCAGGACCATACCATTACAACTGGCCAGGACCATACCATTACTACTGGCCAGGACCATACCATTAATACTAACCAGGCCCATACTATTCCTACTAAACAGGAACATACCATTACTACTGGCCAGGACCATACCATTACAACTGACCAAGACCATACAATTATTACTGAGGACCCTGACCATACCATTACTATCGACCAGGACAATTCCATCACTGCTGACCAGGACCATACCATTACTACTGGCCAGGACCATACCATTAATACTAACCAGGCCCATACTATTCCTACTAAACAGGAACATACCATTACTACTGGCCAGGACCATACCATTACAACTGACCAAGACCATACAATTATTACTGAGGACCCTGACCATACCATTACTATCGACCAGGACAATTCCATCACTGCTGACCAGGACCATACCATTACTACTGACCAGGACCATACCATTTCTATTGACCTGGACCATACCATTAATACTGACCAGAACCATACCATTACTACTGAACAGGACAATATCATTACTAGTGACCAAAACCATTCCATTAGTACTGACTAAGACCATACCATTACTACTGACCAGGACCATACCATTACTGCTGACCCGGACCACACCAATACTGCTGACCCAGACCACACCATTACTATTAACCAGGACCATGCCACTACTACTGACCAGGACCATATACCATTACTACTGACCAGGACCATACCACTACTACTGACCAGGACCATACCATTACTACTGACTAGAACCATACCATTACTACTGACTAGAACCATACCATTTCTAATGACCAGGACCATACCATTGATAATCAAAATCAAATCAAATTTATTTATATAGCCCTTCGTACATCAGCTGATATCTCAAAGTGCTGTACAGAAACCCAGCCTAACAGCAAGCAATGCAGGTGTAGAAGCACGGTGGCTAGGAAAAACTCCAAAGAAAGGCCAAAACCTAGGAAGAAACCTAGAGAGGAACCAGGCTATGTGGGGTGGCAAGTCCTCTTCTGGCTGTGCCGGGTGGAGATTATAACAGAACATGGCCAAGATGTTCAAATGTTCATAAATGACCAGCATGGTCAAATAATAATAATCACAGGCAGAACAGTTGAAACTGGAGCAGCAACACGGCCAGGTGGACTGGGGACAGCAAGGAGTCATCATGTCAGGTAGTCCTCAGGCATGGTCCTAGGGCTCAGGTCCTCCAAGAGAGAGAAAGAAAGAGAGAATTAGAGAGAGCATACTTAAATTCACACAGGACACCGGATAGGACAGGAGAAGTACTCCAGATATAACAAACTGACCCTAGCCCCCAGACACAAACTACTGCAGCATAAATACTGGAGGCTGAGACAGGAGAGGTCAGGAGACACTGTGGCCCCATCCGAGGACACCCCCGGACAGGGCCAAACAGGAAGGATATAACCGGCACAACCCAAGGCGGGGCGCCAACCCAGACAGGAAGATCACATCAGTGACTCAACCCACTCAAGTGACACACCCCTCCTAGGAGGACAGAGACCATACTGACAGAGACCATACTGTTACTACTGACCAGGACCATACCATTACTACTGACCAGGACCATTCCATTACTACTGGTTTCGATTTTGAAAGAACGTGACAGAATGATCCGGCAGGGAATGGATGTGAGGTCCGGGCTTATGAAGAGGAGAGATGATGATCAGGACCAGGTGTGCAGATAGCTGATGGGATACAGGTGCGGGTAATCAGAACTCCCAACTGGCTACATTGCCCGGCAACCAGACAGGGTGCGTTCCAGGACGCCGGATAAAACACTCCAGGACAGAACACAGGCAAAAAACAGACTCAGGAAACGGGATTCGTGACAACAGCACTGTTCTCCAATACTATTTTACTCTAGATTCTTACACAACAGCTCTGTTCTCCAATACTGTATTACTCTAGATTATTAAACTACAGCACTGTTCTCCAATACTGTATTACTCTAGATTATTACACAACAGCACTGTTCTCCAATACTATATTACTCTAGATTATTTCACTACAGCACTGTTCTCAAATACTGTGTTACTATAGATTATTACAGTACAGCACTGTTCTCCAATACTGTGATACTATAGATTATTACACTACAGCACTGTTCTCCAATACTGTATTACTATAGATTATTACAGTACAGCACTGTTCTCCAATACTGTGTTACTCTAGATTATTACACTACAGCACTGTTCTCCAATACTGTGTTAGTCTAGATTATCACACTCCAGCGCTGTTCTCCAATACTGTATTTCTCTAGAATATGACACTACAGCACTGTTATTTAATACTGTGATTCTGATAGATTATTACAGTACAGCACTGTTCTCCAATTCTGTGTTACTCTAGATTATTACAGTACAGCACTGTTCTCCAATACTGTGTTACTCTAGATTATTACACTACAGCAATGTTCTCCAATACTGTGTTAGTCTAGAATATGACACTACAGCGCTGTTCTCCAATACTGTATTTCTCTAGAATATGACACTACAGCTCTGTTCTCCAATACTGTAATACTCTGGATAATTACACTACAGCACTCTTCTCCAATACGATTTTACTCTAGATTCTTACACAACAGCTCTGTTCTCCAATACTGTATTACTGATAGATTATTTCACTACAGCGATGTTCTCCAATACTATTTTACACTAGATTCTTACACAACAGCTCTGTTCTCCAATACTGTATTACTGATAGATTATTTCACTAGAGCGATGTTCTCCAATACTGTGTTACTATAGATTATTACAGTACAGCACTGTTCTCCAATACTGTGATACTACAGATTATTACAGTACAGCACTGTTCTCCAATACTGTGTTACTGATAGATTATTTCACTACAGCTCTGTTCTCCAATACTGTATTACTATAGATTATTACGATACAGCACTGTTCTCCAATACTGTAATACTCTAGATTATTACAGTACAGCACTGTTCTCCAATACTGTGATACTATAGATTATTACATTACAGCGCTGTTCTCCAATACTGTAATACTCTGGATAATTACACTACAGCACTGTTCTCCATCACTGTTTTACTCTAGATTATTACATTACAGCGCTGTTCTCCAATTCCGTTTTACTCTAGATTATTACACTACAGCACTGTTCTCCATCACTGTTTTACTCTAGATTATTACACTACAGCACTGTTCTCCAATACCGTTTTACTCTAGATTATTACACTACAGCACTGTTCTCCATCACTGTATTACTCTAGATTATTACATTACAGCGTTGTTCTCCAATACTGTGATACTGATGGATTATTACATTACAGCGCTGTTCTCCAATATTGTATTACTATAGATTATTACGATACAGCACTGTTCTCCCATACTGTGTTACACTAGATTATTACGATACAGCTGTAACAGCTTTCTTCTGTTGAAGGAGGAGTGGACCAAAATGCAGCGTGGTACTTTTGAGACATATTTATTGAAGAACGAAAAAACACGAACAATACAAAAACAACAAACGCAAACGTGAAAACCTAAACAGTCCTATCTGGTGAAGACACAGAGACAGGAACAATCACCCACGAAAACACTCAAAGAATATGCCTACCTAAATATGGTTCCCAATCAGAGACAACGATAATCACCTGACTCTGATTGAGAACCGCCTCAGGCAGCCATAGACTAATCTATACACCCCACACAACCCCAAGATGAAACACACCACAAATAAACCCATGTCACACCCTGGCCTGACCCAATAAATGAAGATAAACATAATAAATATAGACCAGGGCGTGACAACAGCACTGTTCTCCCATACTGTGTTACTCTAGATTATTACACTACAGTGCTGTTCTCCCATACTGTTGTCGTGACGTTGTATTAGTTAATGTGACGAGTGTTGCTCATCGAATGATTAAAGGTTTCTAATTCCGTGATTAACTGAATCAACTGAATCTAGATTATTACACTACAGCACTGTTCTCCAATACTGTGTTTTTGCTATATTATTACACTACAGCACAGTTCTCCAATACTGTGTTACTCAAGATTATTACAATCCACCTTAACTTTTCTGGTGATTCACCAAATGTATAAAGTACAGAATCAAATTTTTTTCAAATCTTGACCCTGCACAAGCCCATGATGCATCCAGACCCTCCATTTCAGAGACATGCTGCACTGCAGTTTCTCTGATGTTAGGCCTTTGTGAGTAACAGAAACTGAGGTCATATGTCGTCATTAATTCAATGTGACTCTACCATAAAAAGGACTAATAAATTCAGAAGAGTCTCTCTCGCTTTCGAATGAATCAGACAGTTTGTAAAGTCTGATGATGAAGATGCATGTTTTGTTTGTAGGTGTGTGAAAGCCTCAGTACAGCTGTGTGCAGGTGTGTGAAAGCCTCAGTACAGCTGTGTGCAGGTGTGTGAAAGCCTCAGTACAGCTGTGTGTAGGTGTGTGAAAGCCTCAGTACAGCTGTGTGCAGGTGTGTGAAAGCCTCAGTACAGCTGTGTGTAGGTGTGTGAAAGCCTCAGTACAGCTGTGTGTAGGTGTGTGAAAGCCTCAGTACAGCTGTGTGTAGGTGTGTGAAAGCCTCAGTACAGCTGTGTGCAGGTG
The DNA here is from genome assembly GCF_036934945.1 of Oncorhynchus masou masou. NCBI lineage: Eukaryota > Metazoa > Chordata > Actinopteri > Salmoniformes > Salmonidae > Oncorhynchus > Oncorhynchus masou. The sequence goes on along the minus strand of NC_088240.1, from coordinate 78,135,129 downwards.
TGTGAAAGCCTCAGTACAGCTGTGTGTAGGTGTGTGAAAGCCTCAGTACAGCTGTGTGCAGGTGTGTGAAAGCCTCAGTACAGCTGTGTGCAGGTGTGTGAAAGCCTCAGTACAGCTGTGTGCAGGTGTGTGAAAGCCTCAGTACAGCTGTGTGTAGGTGTGTGAAAGCCTCAGTACAGCTGTGTGCAGGTGTGTGAAAGCCTCAGTACAGCTGTGTGTAGGTGTGTGAAAGCCTCAGTACAGCTGTGTGTAGGTGTGTGAAAGCCTCAGTACAGCTGTGTGTAGGTGTGTGAAAGCCTCAGTACAGCTGTGTGCAGCTGTGTGAAAGCCTCAGTACAGCTGTGTGCAGGTGTGTGAAAGCCTCAGTACAGCTGTGTGTAGGTGTGTGAAAGCCTCAGTACAGCTGTGTGCAGGTGTGTGAAAGCCTCAGTACAGCTGTGTGTAGGTGTGTGAAAGCCTCAGTACAACTGTGTGTAGGTGTGTGAAAGCCTCAGTACAGCTGTGTGTAGGTGTGTGAAAGCCTCAGTACAGCTGTGTGTAGGTGTGTGAAAGCCTCAGTACAGCTGTGTGTAGGTGTGTGAAAGCCTCAGTACAGCTGTGTGTAGGTGTGTGAAAGCCTCAGTACAGCTGTGTGCAGGTGTGCGCGTCTGGTTCTCATCCAGTTTGGATGGCACTTCAAAGAGAAGTGATAGACAGACAGATGACACAGAGAGCTGTGGTGTATGTGTATGTGTGTGTGTGTGTGTGTGTGTGTGTGTGTGTGTGTGTGTGTGTGTGTGTGTGTGTGTGTGTGTGTGTGTGTGTGTGTGTGTGTGTGTGTGTGTGTGTGTGTGTGTGTGTGTGTGTGTGTGTGTGTGTGTGTGTGTGTGTGTGTGAGTGAGTGAGTGAGAGAAGTGACAGGCTGTGGCCTCTGAATGGCCCAGGGTTCAAAGCCAAGCGATTGAAGAGATATACATGGAAGCAGAGGAGGATGACTGTAGAAAGGCCCATGGAGTTGGTGGAATCGTCCTTTAATTCATGGCCACTTGCTCAGCTGGGCCAGGGGCTCTTTAATTAGGTCAGGTGGAGATGTTTGACAGATCTCAACTCATTAACGGGAGGAAATCACCACCACCAGACCTCGCTGCTTTCTTTCCTCAACTCCATCTAATCCAGACAGTCTGTGTGTCCATGAATCAACGTAAATCCACCGAATCGGTTCCCTTTCATCTGAACTATCTGTTGCGATCGGGAGAGTGGTCCGTCAGTTATTGTTTACAGTTAATACCGCGGAGCATGGCTTGGAGCGCACACTTCAAACCTATTGTGTTATGTAAATAGACAATGATCATGGCCTTACAGATCATCACAGGCCAATTATGCCATTGATATATGGTTAATATGTAATGAAATGTACATATAAAGACAAACCTGAAAGGATGAAATATGAAACGTAATTATTGTTCGCTGAACTGATGAATTCTGATGTCAAACTGATGGAGATGATAGATTGAATAACTGATCGATATATACAGTGCCTTGCGAAAGTATTCGGCCCCCTTTAACTTTGCGACCTTTTGCTACATTTCAGGCTTCAAACATAAAGATATAAAACTGTATTTTTTTGTGAAGAATCAACAACAAGTGGGACACAATCATGAAGTGGAAAGACATTTATTGGATATTTCAAACTTTTTTAACAAATCAAAAACTGAAAAATTGGGCGTGCAAAATTATTCAGCCCCCTTAAGTTAATACTTTGTAGCGCCACCTTTTGCTGCGATTACAGCTGTAAGTCGCTTGGGGTATGTCTCTATCAGTTTTGCACATCGAGAGACTGAAATTTTTTCCCATTCCTCCTTGCAAAACAGCTCGAGCTCAGTGAGGTTGGATGGAGAGCATTTGTGAACAGCAGTTTTCAGTTCTTTCCACAGATTCTCGATTGGATTCAGGTCTGGACTTTGACTTGGCCATTCTAACACCTGGATATGTTTATTTTTGAACCATTCCATTGTAGATTTTGCTTTATGTTTTGGATCATTGTGTCTTGTTGGAAGACAAATCTCCGTCCCAGTCTCAGGTCTTTTGCAGACTCCATCAGGTTTTCTTCCAGAATGGTCCTGTATTTGGCTCCATCCATCTTCCCATCAATTTTAACCATCTTCCCTGTCCCTGCTGAAGAAAAGCAGGCCCAAACCATGATGCTGCCACCACAATGTTTGACAGTGGAGATGGTTTGTTCAGGGTGATGAGCTGTGTTGCTTTTACGCCAAACATAACGTTTTGCATTGTTGCCAAAAAGTTCAATTTTGGTTTCATCTGACCAGAGCACCTTCTTCCACATGTTTTGTGTGTCTCCCAGGTGGCTTGTGGCAAACTTTAAACAACACTGTTTATGGATATCTTTAAGAAATGGCTTTCTTCTTGCCACACTTCCATAAAGGCCAGATTTGTGCAATATATGACTGATTGTTGTCCTATGGACAGAGTCTCCCACCTCAGCTGTAGATCTCTGCAGTTCATCCAGAGTGATCATGGGCCACTTGGCTGCATCTCTGATCAGTCTTCTCCTTGTATGAGCTGAAAGTTTAGAGGGACGGCCAGGTCTCGGTAGATTTGCAGTGGTCTGATACTCCTTCCATTTCAATATTATCGCTTGCACAGTGCTCCTTGGGATGTTTAAAGCTTGGGACATATTTTTGTATCCAAATCCGGCTTTAAACTTCTTCACAACAGTATCTCGGACCTGCCTGGTGTGTTCCTTGTTCTTCATGATGCTCTCTGTGCTTTTAACGGACCTCTGAGACTATCACAGTGCAGGTGCATTTATACGGAGACTTGATTACACACAGGTGGATTGTATTTATCATCATTAGTCATTTAGGTCAACATTGGATCATTCAGAGATCCTCACTGAACTTCTGGAGAGAGTTTGCTGCACTGAAAGTAAAGGGGCTGAATAATTTTGCACGCCCAATTTTTCAGTTTTTTGATTTGTTAAAAAAGTTTGAAATATCCAATAAATGTCGTTCCACTTCATGATTGTGTCCCACTTGTTGTTGATTCTTCACAAAAAAATACAGTTTTATATCTTTATGTTTGAAGCCTGAAATGTGGCAAAAGGTCGCAAAGTTCAAGGGGGCCGAATACTTTCGCAAGGCACTGTATGTATTATCCTCCTCATGATTATGATGAATGGATCTTGAATTCCTATGCTTATTGCTGAATTACCTCATCCTACCTGTCCAGTTACACAGATTCCAATAAACTTTCAATGACAGAGTTGAATTTTAAAGCTCTTTACGATACCACTCACAAACTCAAACAAAAGAACATTTAAAAGATTTAGCAGCAGCAAATACACTGTTACCAGAAGGGGCTGGTGGGAGGAGCTATGAGGACGCCTCATTGTAATGGCTAGAATGGAATGGTACCAAACACATCAAAGTTTATGACTCCGTTCCATTTATTCCATTCCAGCCATTCCAATGAGCCTGTTCTACTATAGCTCATCCCACCAGCCTCCTTTGACTGTTACTTCATCTTGTTCCACATTTAATGTGAACAGAAAGATCAGGCTCTATGTATAGAACTCACAGGATATAAGGGTGTCTGTTACCTTGTATTAAAGTCCACTAACACACACGTGGTTGAGGTTAGAATGGCCAAGGTTTAGCTGAGTCTCTTCTACTCAGTGCCTGCAGAATTGGTCTAGGTTGCCATGGTGATAGTATATCGGTAATACCTGTCATTGCAGACTGTGGCCACTTGTGGGCACACTTATTCTGATAATACACTTTGTAGGCCAGCGAGGGCTTCAGGACAGGATTCGTTTACATCTGCAGACTGTGTGTGTGTGTGTGTGTGTGTGTGTGTGTGTGTGTGTGTGTGTGTGTGTGTGAGAGAGAGAGAGAGAGAGAGGGAAATGAGAAAGAGATGTGAAGGCCTTTCTGTATGCAGAAGCATAACAAGGTTACTACAGTGCACAATTAGGTCTGCAATGTGTGTGTGCACTTGCATGTATTTGTGTATGTGTCTGATTAAGTGTGTGTGATTCTGATTGTGTCTGTGTGGTGTCAGTGTGTGTCAGTGTATGTCTGTGTGGTGTCTGTGTGGTGTCTGAGTGTGTCAGTGTGTTTCTGTGTGTTTGTGTGGTGTCTGTGTGGTGTCTGTGTGGTGTGTGTGTGGTGTGTGTGTGTGGTGTCTGTGTCAGTGTGTGGTGTCAGTGTGTGTGAGAGAAGCTGTTCACATCACTAGTAACAGAGAAAGGTTACGTCCCTGCACCAAGGCTGCACCAGACACAGTATAGGATTAACACTCAGAGTGAGAGAGAGAGAGGGAGTGAGAGAAAGGAGGAGGGTAACAGGTGCTAATCAGAAAGGGAGTCCCAGACGGGGGAGGGGGCAACCAGAGGAAACAACGATTACATCATCTTTCTTCCAATGTCATCAGTGTGTGTTTCACTCGCTGTAGTAGCTGACGTGTATAGTGTTGAATCATCCGCATACATAGACACACTGGCTTTACTCAGAGCCAGTGGCAGGTCATTAATAAAGATTGAAAAAAGTAAGGGGCCTAGATGGCTGCCCTGGGGAATGCCTGACTCTACCTTGGTGTTCTGTTAGACAGGTACCTCTAATCCACAGTATAGCAGGGGTGCAAAGCCATAACACAGATGTTTTTTCAGCAGAACATTATGATCAATAATGTTAAAAGCTGCACTGAAGACTAACCAAACAGCTCCCACAATCTTTTTAGTATCAATTTCTCTCAGTCAATCATTAGTCATTTGTGTAAGTGCCGTGCATGTTTAATGCCCTTCCCTATACGCATGCTGAAAGCATGTTGTTCATTTGTTTACTGTGAAATAACATTGTATCTGGTCCAAAAGTTTACTAAGGGTTTGTAACAGGCTGATTTGTCAGTTGTTTGAGCCTTTAAAAGGTGCTTTACTATTCCTGGGTTGCAGAATAACTTTTTCTTCCCTCCAGGCCTGAGGGCAAACACTTTAGAGTAGGCTTAGATCGAAGAGATGGCAAATAAGAGTGGCAATATCATCCGCTATCATCCTCAGTAATTTTCCATCCAACTTGTCAGTCCTTGGTGGTTTGTCATTGTTGATAGACAACAATACAAATTTGACCTCTACCACACTCGTTTTACGGAATTCAAAATGACAATGCTTGTCTCTCATAATTGGGTCAGTTATGCGTGTATGTGTTGGTTCAGAATTTGTTGCTGGCATGTCATGCCTAAATTTTCTAATCTTGCCAATTAATAAAATAATTAAAGGGAGTGAGACATATCGCTTAGAGGTGGATCTACAATACACAACATATGGTGTGGAAAGAGACTCCTCTCACATTAGATCACTGTAGAACGTCTGCCAAGTTTGGATTTAGGAGTAAACCTCATCGTTTATTGTCATCTAAATCTATGCAACCACAATTCACCATACAGTGGCTCTGACTGTGGCTGTGACTGGTGGTTATCTGGATGGTGTCTGTACCAATGTCTTGTCTGCTGCAGTCAGTCTCTCCTAGCTGTGCTCAGTGTAGTCAGGTTGTGGATCAATATGGGCTTCTCTCCAGATAACATCATTCATTAGCTGTAACTTCCTCTCCTGTCTTCCCTTCCTCTCCTGTCTTCCACTCCTCCCCTCCATTCCTCTAGTCATGACTCCTTACCTCTCTCTCCTTCTACCTCACTCTCCCATTACTTCCCTGCCTCCCCACCACTCCCTCTCACTGCCCCCCCCCCTCGCACTACACTGCTGAACCAGCACACACCAGCCTGTCTGTCAAACTAACAGAACAGGTGCTCCTGCAAAGACCACCCTTCCCGTCCCACATGTCCCCCTCTCCCCCTGCTAAGCCTACTGACACACACACACACACACACACACACACACACACACACACACACACACACACACACACACACACACACACACACACACACACACACACACACACACACACACACACACTTTTACTGCTAGCAGTGTCAGTTGATAAAATGCATTGGATACAGTCAGGTACAGTATCACCTCATATTCAGATATATCCACTGACGTAAACTGAAGCACACGCAAACGCGCACGGACACACACACACACACACACACACACACACACACACACACACACACACACACACACACACACACACACACACACACACACGCACACACACACACTTTTACTGCTAGCAGTGTCAGTTGATAAAATGCATTGGATGCAGTCAGGTACAGTATCACCTCATATTCAGATATATCCACTGACGTAAACTGAAGCACACGCAAACGCGCACGGACACACAGAATACATCATGTGTAAGAGGATGACGTAGGTATTTAGACAGGGACGCTGACTTAGAACATTATCAGATGGAACTCTACACATACCTACCACACCATTTCACACCTTAGCAATATCCAATATCCCTAATCATTATTTGCTTTTAAATACATAAGGGAGGAAAGAGTATAGGCCTCAGACTAGTGTAGTGTATCTGGCCAAAGTTTGTAACAATGCCAAGTGCATGTTTACATGAGTCATCCATTTTGTGAATACTTTTGACAAAGACACAAACACACAACCACTTATCGTCACTCGATCTCTCCATCAATCAGCCAATCAGTCAACAGATGTATGTTGCTGGGACGGGTGAAGGAGGGGGAGAGGGGTGAGGGAGGGGTAGAGAGAGAGACAGGGGAGAGGGGTGAGGGAGGGGTAGAGAGAGAGACAGGGGAGAAGGGGAGTGACCAGGACGCTTTAGGGACAGGTCCAGAGAGAAAGAGCGAGAGAAGGATAAAGTTAGTTCTATGATAAGGAAGGAACATCAGATCCTTTCCTCCCCAAGTCCACCTTTAGAACTCTTTTCCAGGGGATTAACGAGTGTGGAGAGAAAGAGAGAGAGAGAGACAATATAACAAGAAAAGGAACATGAAAGAAATCGTCATTAAACGCACTTGAAGTTATCTCTTCCTTCTTGCACCTCTCTCTAATTTAATCTTAAACCCACTCCAAGTTCCCCCAAGGGACTTCTCTCTCTATTTCAGTAAGTATTGTCTTTCATTCTTCTCTCTCTCTCTCTCTCTCTCTCTCTCTCTCTCTCTCTCTCTCTCTCTCTCTCTCTCTCTCTCTCTCTCTCTCTCTCTCTCTCTCTCTCTCTCTCTCTCTCTCTCTCTCTCTTACTGTGTGATATGAGGACTCATCAATATCGTACTGTATGAGTATTGCTCTAATCTCGTTTGTAAATAACTGTGTGTAATTGTGTGTTAATGAACACCAGCTCAGTGATTTTGTGTAAATAATCTGTCACTCTGTGTGTGTGTCCACTTTCATGCTGTTCAGGCTTTAAATGGCGTGTGTGCATTAATGAAGTGTGTGTGAATTAGTGGTAATAACCTCTGTCTCTCTCCCATGGTTCTCTGTGTGTAGATAAAAACATCTATTTCTCTGTGGCAGTTTTCGCTTTCTTTCGCTCTTAAATCTGTGCATCCAGCCTCTGTAAAGTTGTGTCCTCTGTGATAGGTGTTGTGGCTTTTTATGTGTCCAATATAATAAGTGTCCCCTGTGCACTCACTGTTTGGCATCTGGGTATCTGTCACTGCCTCTGTCTCTGTCACTCATATGGCCTAACTCACCCTGTCTCTCTCTTCTCCTCGCCTCTCCTCCTTTTCCTCTGTCGTTCTAAATGCTTCCTACTGTGTCTTCCTCTTTCTTTCTAGTTATATCTACGGTATGTGTGAGTCTCTCCTCTCTTTCTGTGATTGTGGCAGTCTGCCGTGAGAGTCGTGGTCTAGTCAATGTCGATGGTGTGTCTCTACTACTGTCCACTCTATCCTGTGTGTGTCAGATGGTGTGTCTCTACTACTGTCCACTCTATCCTGTGTGTGTCAGATGGTGTGTCTCTACTACTGTCCACTCGATCCTGTGTGTGTCAGATGGTGTGTCTCTACTACTGTCCACCATATCCTGTGTGTGTCAGATGGTGTGTCTCTACTACTGTCCACTCTATCCTGTGTGTGTCAGATGGAGTGTCTCTACTACTGTCCACTCTATCCTGTGTGTGTCAGATGGTGTGTCTCTACTACTGTCCACTCTATCCTGTGTGTGTCAGATGGTGTGTCTCTACTACTGTCCACTCTATCCTGTGTGTGTCAGATGGTGTCTCTACTACTGTCCACTCTATCCTGTGTGTGTCAGATGGTGTGTCTCTACTACTGTCCACTCTATCCTGTGTGTGTCAGATAGTGTGTCTCTACTACTGTCCACTCTATCCTGTGTGTGTCAGATAGTGTGTCTCTACTACTGTCCACTCTATCCCGTGTGTGTCAGATGGTGTGTCTCTACTACTGTCCACTCTATCCTGTGTGTGTCAGATGGAGTGTCTCTACTACTGTCCACTCTATCCTGTGTGTGTCAGAGAGTGTCTCTACTACTGTCCACTCTATCCTGTGTGTGTCAGATGGAGTGTCTCTACTACTGTCCACTCTATCCTGTGTGTGTCAGATGGTGTGTCTCTACTACTGTCCACCATATCCTGTGTGTGTCAGATGGTGTGTCTCTACTACTGTCCACTCTATCCTGTGTGTGTCAGATGGTGTGTCTCTACTACTGTCCACTCTATCCTGTGTGTGTCAGATGGAGTGTCTCTACTACTGTCCACTCTATCCTGTGTGTGTCAGATGGTGTGTCTCTACTACTGTCCACCATATCCTGTGTGTGTCAGATGGTGTGTCTCTACTACTGTCCACTCTATCCTGTGTGTGTCAGATGGTGTGTCTCTACTACTGTCCACTCTATCCTGTGTGTGTCAGATGGTGTGTCTCTACTACTGTCCACTCTATCCTGTGTGTGTCAGATGGTGTGTCTCTACTACTGTCCACTCTATCCTGTGTGTGTCAGATAGTGTGTCTCTACTACTGTCCACTCTATCCTGTGTGTGTCAGATAGTGTGTCTCTACTACTGTCCACTCTATCCCGTGTGTGTCAGATGGTGTGTCTCTACTACTGTCCACTCTATCCTGTGTGTGTCAGATGGAGTGTCTCTACTACTGTCCACTCTATCCTGTGTGTGTCAGATAGTGTCTCTCTACTACTGTCCACTCTATCCTGTGTGTGTCAGATAGTGTCTCTACTACTGTCCACTCTATCCTGTGTGTGTCAGATGGTGTGTCTCTACTACTGTCCACTCTATCCTGTGTGTGTCAGATAGTGTCTCTCTACTACTGTCCACTCTATCCTGTGTGTGTCAGATAGTGTCTCTACTACTGTCCACTCTATCCTGTGTGTCAGATGGTGTGTCTCTACTACTGTCCACTCTATCCTGTGTGTGTCAGATGGAGTGTCTCTACTACTGTCCACTCTATCCTGTGTGTGTCAGATGGTGTCTCTACTACTGTCCACTCTATCCTGTGTGTGTCAGATGGTGTGTCTCTACTACTGTCCACTCTATCCTGTGTGTGTCAGATGGTGTCTCTACTACTGTCCACTCTATCCTGTGTGTGTCAGATGGTGTGTCTCTACTACTGTCCACTCTATCCTGTGTGTGTCAGATAGTGTCTCTCTACTACTGTCCACTCTATCCTGTGTGTGTCAGATAGTGTCTCTACTACTGTCCACTCTATCCTGTGTGTGTCAGATGGTGTGTCTCTACTACTGTCCACTCTATCCTGTGTGTGTCAGATAGTGTGTCTCTACTACTGTCCACTCTATCCTGTGTGTGTCAGATGGTGTGTCTCTACTTCTGTCCACTCTATCCTGTGTGTGTCAGATGGTGTGTCTCTACTACTGTCCACTCTATCCTGTGTGTGTCAGATAGTGTCTCTCTACTACTGTCCACTCTATCCTGTGTGTGTCAGATGGTGTGTCTCTACTACTGTCCACTCTATCCTGTGTGTGTCAGATGGTGTGTCTCTACTACTGTCCACTCTATCCTGTGTGTGTCAGATGGTGTGTCTCTACTACTGTCCACTCTATCCTGTGTGTGTCAGATGGTGTGTCTCTACTACTGTCCACTCTATCCTGTGTGTGTCAGATAGTGTGTCTCTCTACTTCTTTCCACTCCATAACTCTCTTCTGTCTACTGCTCTGGTCTGTGTCTTGTACTCAGTGTCAATATATTTTTCTCAAGGGATAAACAAAAGCATTGACCTCCCCTGTTCCATCTCTCCCTCTATCTGTTCTCTGCTTTCCACACAGAGAGAGACAGAATCAGAAGAGTCCATTCCTCCTGATTCCCACCCAAGTGGGAATAAAAACAGGATTCCACTCTTTCTTTCTGTTCCTCCTCTCATCCCTCCTTCCCCTCCTCCTCTCCATCATGACGTTGCTGGCCTCTGAGAGGTCGCTTCTCATCCGGAACAAATTCCGCTCAGGTGAGGATCTGGCTGGGCCGGTGGGGGTGGAGCTGCATCAGGCCAGGCCGGTAGGTGTGGGGCTGCATCAGGCCAGGCCGGTTGGGGTGTGGCTGGATCAGGCCGGTTGGGGTGGAGCTGCATCAGGCCAGGCCGGTTGGGGTGGGGTTGCATCAGGCCGGTTGAGGTGGGTCTGCATCAGGCCGGTTGGGGTGGAGCTGCATCAGGCCAGGCCGGTTGGGGTGGGGCTGCATCAGGCCGGTTGGGGTGGGGCTGCATCAGGCCAGGCCAGTTGGGGTGGGCCTGCATCAGGCCAGTTGGGGTGGGGCTGCATCAGGCCAGGCCGGTTGGGGTGAGGCTGCATCAGGCCAGGCCGGTTGGGGTGAGGCTGCATCAGGCCAGGCCGGTTGGGGTGAGGCTGCATCAGGCCAGGCCGGTTGGTGTGGGGCTGCATCAGGCCAGGCCGGTTGGGGTGGGGCTGGATCAGGCCGGTTGGGGTGGGGCTGCATCAGGCCAGGCCGGTTGGGGTGGGGCTGCACCAGGCCAGGCCGGTTGGGGTTGGGCTGCATCAGGCCAGGCCGGTTGGTGTGGGGCTGCATCAGGCCAGGCCGGTTGGTGTGGGGCTGCATCAGGCCAGGCCGGTTGGGGTTGGGCTGCATCAGGCCAGGCCGGTTGGTGTGGGGCTGCATCAGGCCAGGCCGGTTGGTGTGGGGCTGCATCAGGCCAGGCCGGTTGGTGTGGGGCTGCATCAGGCCAGGCCGGTTGGCCTGGGGCTGCATCGGGCCAGGCCTGTTGGAGTGGGGCTTTATGTTTTGTGTTAGGTCCATCAGCCATAGGTTACTGTCCTTTAACTAGCAGCAGTTGAGTTCTGGAATTGGAACGTGCCCCTTAAAAATGGCCGCCGCTGTTGTTATCAGTCTGCTGCTGTCATAAAGAGGCTTGGTAGGGACAGGAAATGAGGTCATAGAGACATTCCTGCTGTTTGTTCCAACAGCTGTTCATTACCAGGCCTGTCTTGGGCAGCTGGAGGTTCAGATTAGATCTGATGAGTTTATTTATTTATTTAAATACCAGGAAGTGTCTTGAGGTTTCCAGATTGGATTCATTAGAAGAGACATTTAAATGAGTTAGACTGGCTAACTAAGTATCAGCTGTCCTGCTGCTTTGAACCAACTATCTATACAGCTATGGAGGAAATAGTTGAAGGCTATGAAGGACCAATCAATACTTTTGTCAATAGGTAAATGCTGTCTGATTGGTTGATGTGGAATTAATTGCCTATGGATGGAAGGATGTCAATATGGGTTGTGTAACTTGTGTTGAGGAAGATGTACTACTATACCCTGAGTATGTTACCATGACTGTGGTCAAAGCTGAAAAGCGGTAGGTGTGCTGTGCCCGTGGACAGTGGTGGTGATAGTCAACCATTTTATTAGACAGTTTCTCATGGCAGGAAAATAATCCTGCACTAACAGGCAATGTGTGTTATTGGACGGTAAAAATGTGACATTTTTGTAGGGGTTGATACATTTTAAAGGGAAAATTACAAACTTTAGAAGCCATTTTAAACCTTGAATACAACTCAATGATCATTGATAACCTATAAGGTTCACTATGAGTTTACTTCACATTATAGACGGTTGAGGAGACGATTATAACCTCAATCCAATCTCTGTTATTTCTCTCTGTCCATGAATGCTTGCCCAAAGCAGGAAGATAATCTCACTGAGCTAAATCCATGCACAACAGTAGTTTACACAGTCACCTTCCTGCTCTTATCTGTCATCAAGATTCTGGCTTCATTTGTTTCCACTCAGTTACAGATGGTTAATTGTTAACGGTAAATTAAATTGACCTACCATCTGTAGAGGGCTTATAAATGGTTTATAAGTAGTCAATCAACTCTTCTGGGTAGCTTTTAAGTGATGATTGCATGTGTTAGTTCCCTGGAGCGGGCCAGGGCCTATGTCTGGAACTTTAGTTGGGTCCGGTACACAAATCTGGTCACCTCTGAGAGTCCAATCAATTATTCCACCTCACAACCGATTACACATACAGTGCCATGACTGAGTCAGCATGGAAGCCTATGCGAGTCAGAGTACCCAGTCCAATACGGTACTAAGAGGTAGCTGTTACCAGGCTAAGAGGTGGCAGTTACCAGGCTAAGAGGTAGCTGTTACCAGGCTAAGTGGTAGCAGTTACCAGGCTAAGTGGTAGATGTTACCAGGCTAAGAGCTAGCAGTTACCAGGCTAAGAGGTGGCAGTTACCAGGCTAAGAGGTAGCTGTTACCAGGCTAAGAGGTAGCTGTTACCATGCTAAGAGGTAGGTGTTTCCAGACTAAGAGGTAGGTGTTTCCAGGCTAAGAGGTAGGTGTTTCCAGGCTAAGAGGTAGCTGTTACCAGGCTAAGAGGTAGGTGTTACCAGGCTAAGAGGTAGCTGTTACCAGGCTAAGAGGTGCAGTAACCAGGCTAAGAGGTAGGTGTTTCCAGGCTAAGAGGTGGCAGCTACCAGGCTAAGAGGTAGGTGTTTCCAGGCTAAGAGGTAGGTGTTTCCAGGCTAAGAGGTAGCTGTTTACTGTAGAACCAGGCTAAAAGGTAGGTGTTTCCAGGCTAAGTGGTAGCTGTTTACTGTAGAACCACGCTAAGAGGTAGGTGTTTCCAGGCTAAGAGGTATCTGTTTACTGTAGAACCAGGCTAAGAGGTAGGTGTTTCCAGGCTAAGAGGTAGCTATTTACTGTAGAACCAGGCTAAGTGGTGTTTTTACTGAAGTAATGTAATGGGGTCTCTTTTTGAGTGGCGGTCGGCTGACAGGAAATAGGGGAAGAAGAATTGACTTAGCGTGCATGACCGTGATGAAGGGGGGGAGGTAGAGAGTTCTGGAGAGAGAGGGACAGCTGAAGGGGGGATGGGGGTGACAGAAATAGACATACTGACGGATAAATAGTTACAGCCCCCCCCAAACCCTTCTCATCCTGCTGTCCCCTCCCTCCATCCCTCCCTCCATTTCACTCAGATCTCAAAACTCAGCACTGGAATGCATTGTGGGAAACATCGCCGAACCTATCAGCCCCTCCCCCAATTAACCTCTTAGTGTGAAGGTGTGTGTGCAGTGTATGTGTGTGTGGATGGAGTGGGTGTCTTTGTGCAGAGATTGCTCAGTCACATGTTACAGTAGGATATTGTACTAAAGAACATAGGACAGTACCTTTTACCCAGAGTGACCTTGCAGGTTATTCTCTACTGCTTGTCTTTCAGTCTTGCAGCTGAGGATTCAGAACCGAAGGCAAAATGAAATCGACTCTGGTGAGTGGAGTTACTGTTAATGTTTACTGACAGGGTTGGGTGTTCTCTCTTCTTTACACTACCTTCTAATGAGACTCTCTCTCTCTCTCTCTCTCTCTCTCTCTCTAGGGTTGGGTGTTCTCTCTTCTTTACACTACCTTCTAATGAGACTCTCCCTCTAGGGTTGGGTGTTCTCTCTTCTTTACACTACCTTCTAATGAGACTCTCTCTCTAGGGGTGGGTGTTCTCTCTTCTTTACACTACCTTCTAATGAGACTCTCTCTCTCTCTCTCTCCCTCTCTCTCTCTCTCTCTCTCTCTCTAGGGTTGGGTGTTCTCTCTTCTTTACACTACCTTCTAATGAGACTCTCCCTCTAGGGTTGGGTGTTCTCTCTTCTTTACACTACCTTCTAATGAGACTCTCCCTCTAGGGGTGGGTGTTCTCTCTTCTTTACACTACCTTCTAATGAGACTCTCTCTCTCTCTCTCTCTCTAGGGTTGGGTGTTCTCTCTTCTTTACACTACCTTCTAATGAGACTCTCCCTCTAGGGTTGGGTGTTCTCTCTTCTTTACACTACCTTCTAATGAGACTCTCTCTCTAGGGGTGGGTGTTCTCTCTTCTTTACACTACCTTCTAATGAGACTCTCTCTCTCTCTCTCTCTCTCCCCCTCTCTCTCTCTCTCTCTCTCTCTCCCTCTCTCTCCCTCTCTCTCCCTCTCTCTCCCTCTCCCTCCCTCTCCCTCTCCCTCTCCCTCTCCCTCTCCCTCTCCCTCTCTCTCTCTCCCTCTCTCTCTCTCCCTCTCTCTCTCTCCCTCTCCTTCTCTCCCTCTCTCCCTCTCTCCCTCTCTCCCTCTCTCCCTCTAGGGTTGAAAACTGCCTGTTCCTCTCACAAAGGAGAGAAAGACCAGAGTAAAGCTTTGGTAAGAGACTTGTTGTCCCACTGTTACCGTTGGCTACAGTAAATGCAAATAGTAACAATACAGATTTTGTTACAATGACAAAAGAAAACCCTATGTAATCAAAATCATTTTACATAAAGAAATAATGATAATTTAGGCCATGTCATTTAAATGAATTGAAACTGACCCCAATACTGGCTTTCTGGTTTGACCTGCTATCTCCCAATGCAGCGTCTAACTGACGATGGCGCCACTCAGAAGTCGCCCCTGTGTGGTCTGAACATTAAAACTGCACAAGGTGATGATGCCCCGTCTGTCTGTCCACTGTATTCCTGCTGTCTGTTGTCTGACTCATTTAGTATGCTCCCAGCAAAGCATAATACTCCTCATCACCTACCTCTTTCTCTGTCTCTGTCTCTGTGTCTGTCCCTGTGACTGTCCCTGTCTCTGTCTCTGTCTCTGTCTCTGTGTCTGTCCCTGTGACTGTCCCTGTCCCTGTCCATGTCTCTGTCTCTGTGTCTGTCCACTGTATTCCTGCTGTCTGTTGTCTGACTCATTTAGTATGCTCCCAGCAAAGCATAATACTCCTCATCACCTACCTCTGTCTCTGTCTCTCTCTGTCCCTGTCTCTGTGTCTGTCCCTGTCCCTGTCCATGTCTCTGTCTCTGTGTCTGTCCACTGTATTCCTGCTGTCTGTTGTCTGACTCATTTAGTATGCTCCCAGCAAAGCATAATACTCCTCATCACCTACCTCTGTCTCTGTCTCTCTCTGTCCCTGTCTCTGTGTCTGTCCCTGTCCCTGTCCCTGTCTCTGTCTCTGTGTCTGTCCACTGTATTCCTGCTGTCTGTTGTCTGACTCATTTAGTATGCTCCCAGCAAAGCATAATACTCCTCATCACCTACCTCTGTCTCTGTCTCTCTCTGTCCCTGTCTCTGTGTCTGTCCCTGTCCCTGTCCATGTCTCTGTCTCTGTGTCTGTCCACTGTATTCCTGCTGTCTGTTGTCTGACTCATTTAGTATGCTCCCAGCAAAGCATAATACTCCTCATCACCTACCTCTGTCTCTGTCTCTCTCTGTCCCTGTCTCTGTGTCTGTCCCTGTCCCTGTCCATGTCTCTGTCTCTGTGTCTGTCCACTGTATTCCTGCTGTCTGTTGTCTGACTCATTTAGTATGCTCCCAGCAAAGCATAATACTCCTCATCACCTACCTCTGTCTCTGTCTCTGTCTCTGTGTCTGTCCCTGTCCCTGTCTCTGTGTCTGTCCCTGTCCCTGTCTCTGTGTCTGTCCCTGTCCCTGTCCATGTCTCTGTCTCTGTGTCTGTCCACTGTATTCCTGCTGTCTGTTGTCTGACTCATTTAGTATGCTCCCAGCAAAGCATAATACTCCTCATCACCTACCTCTGTCTTCTCTTCCCCTTTCTCTCTCGCTCTCTCTCTGTAGTACTTTTTACTATCATACATTTTCCATGAAACCCAAAACTTGTTACATTTTGAGTGCTTAGCAGGACAGGAAAATGGTCCAATGCCACACGTATCAAGGAAATACGTGGTCATCATCCCTGCCTCTGATCTGGCGGACTCACTAAACACATGTTTGTAAATGATGTCTGAGTGTTGCAATGTGCCTCTGGCTATCCGTAAAAAAGAAAAGAAACTGTGCTGTCTAATGTGCTTAATAAGGAATTTGAAATGATGTATGTCATTTACTTTTAATACTTAAGAATATGTAATAAACCAAATACTTTTACTCAAATAGTATTTTACTGGGTTACTTTTACGTGAGTCATTTTCATGATGGAATTGGTATTCCATTGGCTGTCAATCACACATAGATATGAACCATGTTGCTCTCCTTTACAGGCAGGTTTCAGTGGATACAACCTGTCAAGCCAAGCAATGATGGACAGATCCTCCTCTCTTTTTTCATGTCCTCTCTCTTCTACTCTCTATCCTCTCCTCCTCTCCCTTCTACTCTCTATCCTCTCCTCCTCTCTCTTCTACTCTCTATCCTGTCCTCCTCTCTCTTCTACTCTCTATCCTCTCCTCCTCTCTCTTCTACTCTCTATCCTGTCCTCCTCTCCCTTCTACTCTCTATCCTGTCCTCCTCTCCCTTCTACTCTCTATCCTCTCCTCCTCTCTCTTCTACTCTCTATCCTGTCCTCCTCTCCCTTCTACTCTCTATCCTCTCCTCTCTCTTCTACTCTCTATCCTGTCCTCCTCTCTCTTCTACTCTCTATCCTCTCCTCCTCTCTCTTCTACTCTCTATCCTCTCCTCCTCTCTCTTCTAATCTCTATCCTGTCCTCCTCTCCCTTCTACTCTCTATCCTCTCCTCCTCTCTCTTCTACTCTCTATCCTGTCCTCCTCTCCCTTCTACTCTCTATCCTCTCCTCCTCTCTCTTCTACTCTCTATCCTGTCCTCCTCTCCCTTCTACTCTCTATCCTCTCCTCTCTCTTCTACTCTCTATCCTGTCCTCCTCTCTCTTCTACTCTCTATCCTGTCTTCCTCTCCCTTCTACTCTCTATCCTCTCCTCCTCTCTCTTCTACTCTATCCTGTCCTCCTCTCTCTTCTACTCTCTATCCTGTCCTCCTCTCCCTTCTACTCTCTATCCTCTCCTCCTCTCTCTTCTACTCTCTATCCTGTCCTCCTCTCCCTTCTACTCTCTATCCTCTCCTCCTCTCTCTTCTACTCTCTATCCTGTCCTCCTCTCTCTTCTACTCTCTATCCTGTCCTCCTCTCCCTTCTACTCTCTATCCTGTCCTCCTCTCTCTTCTACTCTCTATCCTATCATCCTCTCTCTTCTACTCTCTATCCTCTATCCTCTCCTCTCTCTTCTACTCTCTATCCTGTCCTCCTCTCTCTTCTACTCTCTATCCTGTCTTCCTCTCCCTTCTACTCTCTATCCTCTCCTCCTCTCTCTTCTACTCTCTATCCTGTCCTCCTCTCTCTTCTACTCTCTATCCTGTCCTCCTCTCCCTTCTACTCTCTATCCTGTCCTCCTCTCTCTTCTACTCTCTATCCTATCATCCTCTCTCTTCTACTCTCTATCCTCTATCCTGTCCTCCTCTCTCTTCTACTCTCTATCCTGTCCTCCTCTCCCTTCTACTCTCTATCCTGTCCTCCTCTCTCTTCTACTCTCTATCCTATCATCCTCTCTCTTCTACTCTCTATCCTCTATCCTCTCCTCCTCTCTCTTCTACTCTCTCTTCTACTCTCTCTTCTCATCTTTATCCTCTCCTCCTCGCTCTTCTCCTATGTTTTGGGTAACCCTGCTGGGTTGAACTGGGATTGAGTGCCCACGTCAACACAGTTATAGTCTATCTAACAGAAAGGAGTGTGTTGCTTCTCTCTCTAATAGACAGGAGTGTCTGTGGGACCGGAAGGCAGAAGAAGGCTCGGCTGGCTAACAACCTTGGAGAGAAGGTCCAGCATCGGCCCGGACCTCTGGACCTAATACACAAACACATACTGCCTCCGGAGAACTGTGAGTTAACTCACACACGCACAAAATAACTATAGATGTTATGAAACAGTCCAGATGTCATTACTAATTAACCTATTCCTCCTCCCCCTCTTCCCTTAGGCCCAGTCACCTTCCCTCTCTCCTCAGATGTCTTCCAAGATGACATCTCTTCCTGCTCTTCCTCCTTGTCTCCCGAGCAACTCGGGGTCCTCCAATCACCAGGCCTCTCCTCGTCGCTGGGGTTCTTAGACGACCAATCGCTGAGTGACCTGTCCCCTGGGGTCTTGCCCCTTAACCACAGTCCCGCCCATGTTCAGGTGAGATTACCTTCCGCTAAAACCTAACCTTCAGGTGAGATTACCTTCCCCTAATCCTAAACATCAGGTGAGATTACCTTCCCCTAAAACCTAACCATCAATTGAGATTACCTTCCCCTAATCCTAACCATCAGGTGAGATTACCTTCCCCTAAAACCTAACCATCAGATGAGATTACCTTCCCCTAATCCTAAACATCAGGTGAGATTACCTTCCCCTAAAACCTAAACATCAGGTGAGATTACCTTCCCCTAAATCCTAACCATCAGGTGAGATTACCTTCCCCTAATCCTAACCATCAAGTGAGATTACCTTCCCCTAAATCCTAACCATCAGGTGAGATTACCTTCCCCTAAATCCTAACCATCAGGTGAGATTACCTTCCCCTAAATCCTAACCATCAGGTGAGATTACCTTCCCCTAAAACCTAACCATCAGGTGAGATTACCTTCCCCTAATCCTAACCATCAAGTGAGATTACCTTCCCCTATTCCTAACCATCAGGTGAGATTACCTTCCCCTATTCCTAACCATCAGGTGAGATTACCTTCCCCTAATCCTAAACATCAGGTGAGATTACCTTCCCCTAATCCTAACCATCAAGTGAGATTACCTTCCCCTAATCCTAACCATCAGGTGAGATTACCTTCCCCTATTCCTAACCATCAAGTGAGATTACCTTCCCCTAAAACCTAACCATCAAGTGAGATTACCTTCCCCTAAAACCTAACCATCAAGTAGGATTACCTTCCCCTAATCCTAACCATCAGGTGAGATTACCTTCCCCTAAAACCTAACCATCAAGTGAGATTACCTTCCCCTAAAACCTAACCATCAAGTGAGATTACCTTCCCCTAATCCTAAACATCAGGTGAGATTACCTTCCCCTAAAACCTAACCATCAAGTGAGATTACCTTCCCCTAAAACCTAACCATCAGGTGAGATTACCTTCCCCTAATCCTAAACATCAGGTGAGATTACCTTCCCCTAAAACCTAACCATCAAGTGAGATTACCTTCCCCTAATCCTAACCATCAGGTGATACCTTCCCCTAATGCTAACCTCAACCATCAACACGGGAAACACAAAACTGACTTTAGAACTGCAAGTCATGTTTGGATCAGGTCCTTTGCTATTACCTGTTTATATTTCTGTCCTGCTTTCCTCCAGTCTATCTTGGCTTTGCTCCCAGCAACCGAGGGCATCAGCCAGCCAATGAGCATGACCGTGGGCGACTCCAACTCCATGGCAACGACCGGGAGACCAAAGGGGATGTATCTGACCTCCCATGCCACGCCCCTGCTGCCAAAGGTATTGGAACAGGGTTACTCAGAAATAGACCAAACACACATCCAGAACAATGTGTAAATGCATCTGTAAAAAGCATTAAAGCATCAATCAAAAATAATCCCATGCAAATACGGCATTACAGATGTTAATGCGTTGTCTGCATAGAGAGACAGACATGTTTTGACTGTGCTGGTCAGATACAGTATATCAGTCTCTTCTTCTCCCGGTGTCTACTGACAGGTATTCAACCACATAGCATAATGTACACACTCACTCTGGTGTTACGTATTTATTAGTGTCCACAGTCACTACCAACGGAACTATGCCCTATGGATTTAGGCACCCACACACACACACCTGCTAGATGTCACAGCTGACTGGACACACTGTCAGTTGTCACGGTTTCACACATGCGTTTAATGCCAGGATTCAGCTAGGATACTGACTGTTCAACCGTTACAACCTGAAAGGATCACATGTGTTCCATGACATATTGTATACATCCTGCTGTTAACTTTGCCTTAGAAACTCATAACATGGTAGTAATTTCAGAACTGGCTGTACTAATCAGAACTGATCTGACCTCTCTCAGGTTATACTGTTTATGTATTTTGACAATGCTTGAATACTACATTTCTAAAAAAAATATGGATATGAGAAATATTACTTTGATTCATTCTCTGTCCCCCCCCTCTCCCTCCCCTCTTCCTTTCTCTCCCTCTTCCTTTCTCAGACAGCCCGGTCGCTCACACCTCCCTCCGACTCCTCCTCCCTTACTCCCTCCCTGACTTCCTCTCGCCCCCCCCGCCCGCGGAAACCACGGGATTCACAGCCCAAGATGAGGAAACTCAAATACCATCAGTACATTCCCCCCGACCAGAGAGGCACGGCCGGGACTGCCGGTAATAGTCTTTATACTTTAAAAATCATGATTATCTTTTATGTATATTTTACCTTTCATACAGTACTTGCAGCTCAATGTGCTTTACATGACAAATGTTGTCAAAATGAGTCCACTAAATAGCAGGGAAGTTGATAATTATTAACATTGTGCTCAGGGGATGGGGCCAGTCAGAGGAGCCCCACCCCAGCCCAGCTCTTAGACCCTGCCTACTCCAGCCTCCTGCAGCAACAGCAGGTGTTCCTCCAGCTGCAGATCCTCCAGAACCAACAACAACAACAGAACCAGCAGCAACAGGACCAGCAGCAGCTCACCGTCACACCCAGGTAGGTAGCACTACATACACCAAACCTCCCTCCCCCTGGGCCTTCTCTCAATAACTGTGGTTTCATTCAGATGTTATACTGTTTATCAGACCATTTAAAGTTAGTTAACCATTACATGAGCGCTGGCAACTAGCATGAATGTTTTGTTTTTATCAAAGTGGAGACACCAACCAAATGGTGAGGTTCTCTGGAGCCATGCACCAGAACCCTCAGCCTGTATCCAAGGCAACAAACCACACCTCTGTGGACACAAGTCCCTCCAACAAGTCTGAGCTCCTCCCACCTAACCTGGTCGACCTCACGGTAATATGGGCAGGACAATCACTTGAACATTTGAATGTTTATAGCACTTCTCACTTCCTATTAATCTGTACCTTCTCTTCCTTCTTTTGTCCTTGCTTGCTTCTCTTCATTCTCTGACCTCTTTCTCTCATCCCTCTCTATTTGCTGTCTCTGACACTCTCCTCTGTCACACCCCGTCCTCCTTCTCTCCCAGGTGTCTGAGTTGCGACAGCAGCTGCGTGAGCGAGGTCTTCCTGTCTCCGGCACCAAGCCCGCCCTCCTCCAGAGGCTCCGCCCTTTCCAGCTGCCCCACCTGTGTTTGACCCCTATGCCCTTCTGCCAGCTGGGTACCAGCCAGGAACCCCTTACCCCCACCTCCTTGCTCACCCCCAGCCACTACCCCAGCTCCAGCCCCAGCCCCAGCTCTGGAACTGACTCCCCCACCAACAGCCCTAACCATCAGGTCTACATCCAGTCCACTGGAATTCTGAGCAGGGTTCCAAACGGAATAGTTAATGGCATTCCGAATGGTAATACTAATGGAATAGGGGTCAGTGTGGTGGGGGAGCAGTGTGGCTTCCTGGCCGCTGCGTTAACCCCATCGTCGACACCCAGCCCCGGTCTCCCCCCATGCGCCTCTTTGCCACTGTCGACTGGCCCCCCCTGGCGGTCGGAGCAGGAGCAGCAGGAGCTGAGCCTGGAGCTGGGGATGAGGGAGAGGATGAGGAGCAGGCCCAGGGAGAGGCTATCTCCTCCTCTGTCTCTATCCTGTGGGGGTTCCCTCCATCCCTTCCTGCAACAGGATCCAGGATGGCCCAGAGGGACACCAGAGAGGGAAGGACAGACAGAGATCCTGTTCACACAGGTAAACTAACACGCCTGACTCAGACAGACAGACCAGTCTCTCCTGTATCTGACAGACAGACAGACCAGTCTCTCCTGTATCTGACTCAGACAGACAGACCAGTCTCTCCTATACCTGACAGACAGAAAGATACACCAGTCTCTCCTGTATCTGACTCAGACAGACAGACCAGTCTCTCCTGTATCTGACAGACAGAAAGATACACCAGTCTCTCCTGTATCTGACTCAGACAGACAGACCAGTCTCTCCTGTATCTGACAGACAGAAAGATACACCAGTCTCTCCTGTATCTGACTCAGACAGACAGATACATCTGTCTCTCCTATACCTGAATCAGACAGACAGACCAGTCTCTCCTGTATCTGACTCAGACAGACAGATACATCTGTCTCTCCTATACCTGACTCAGACAGACAGATACACCAGTCTCTCCTGTATCTGACTCAGACAGACAGATACATCTGTCTCTCCTATACCTGACAGACAGAAAGATACACCAGTCTCTCCTGTATCTGACTCAGACAGACAGATACATCTGTCTCTCCTATACCTGAATCAGACAGACAGACCAGTCTCTCCTGTACCTGACTCAGACAGACAGATACATCTGTCTCTCCTATACCTGACAGACAGATACACCAGTCTCTCCTGTATCTGACTCAGACAGACAGACCAGTCTCTCCTGTATCTGACTCAGACAGAAAGATACACCAGTCTCTCCTGTATCTGACTCAGACAGACAGATACATCTGTCTCTCCTATACCTGAATCAGACAGACAGACCAGTCTCTCCTGTATCTGACTCAGACAGACAGATACATCTGTCTCTCCTATACCTGACTCAGACAGACAGATACACCAGTCTCTCCTGTATCTGACTCAGACAGACAGATACATCTGTCTCTCCTATACCTGACAGACAGAAAGATACACCAGTCTCTCCTGTATCTGACTCAGACAGACAGATACATCTGTCTCTCCTATACCTGAATCAGACAGACAGACCAGTCTCTCCTGTACCTGACTCAGACAGACAGATACATCTGTCTCTCCTATACCTGACAGACAGACAGATACACCAGTCTCTCCTGTATCTGACTCAGACAGACAGACCAGTCTCTCCTGTATCTGACTCAGACAGACAGATACACCAGTCTCTCCTGTATCTGACTCAGACAGACAGACCAGTCTCTCCTGTATCTGACTCAGACAGACAGATACATCTGTCTCTCCTATACCTGACAGACAGACAGATACACCAGTCTCTCCTGTATCTGACTCAGACAGACAGACCAGTCTCTCCTGTATCTGACTCAGACAGACAGATACACCAGTCTCTCCTGTATCTGACTCAGACAGACAGACCAGTTTCTCCTGTATCTGACTCAGACAGACAGATACATCTGTCTCTCCTATACCTGACAGACAGACAGATACACCATAGTCTCTCCTATAACTGACTCAGACAGACAGATACACCATAGTCTCTCCTATACCTGACTCAGACAGACAGACAGATACACCATAGCCTCTCCTATACCTGACTCAAACAGACAGACAGATACACCATAGTCTCTCCTATACCTGACTCAGACAGACAGATACACCATAGCCTCTCCTATACCTGACTCAGACAGACAGATACACCATAGCCTTTCCTACACCTGACTCAGACAGACAGATACACCATAGCCTCTCCTATACCTGACTCAGACAGACAGATACACCATAGACTCTCCTATACCTGACTCAGACAGACAGATACACCATGGTCTATCCTATACCCGACTAAGACAGACAGACAGATACACCCTAGTCTCTCCTATACCTGACTCAGACAGACAGATACACCATAGTCTCTCCTATACCTGACTCAGGCAGACAGATACACCATAGTCTCTCCTATACCTGACTCAGACAGACAGATACACCATAGTCTATCCTATACCTGACTCAGACAGACAGATACACCATAGTCTCTCCTATACCTGACTCAGGCAGACAGATACACCATAGTCTCTCCTATACCTGACTCAGGCAGACAGATACACCATAGTCTCTCCTATACCTGACTCAGACAGACAGATACACCATAGTCTATCCTATACCTGACTCAGGCAGACAGATACACCATAGTCTCTCCTATACCTGACTCAGACAGACAGATACACCATAGTCTCTCCTATACCTGACTCAGACAGACAGATACACCATAGTCTCTCCTATACCTGACTCAGGAAGACAGATACACCATAGTCTCTCCTATACCTGACTCAGACAGACAGATACACCATAGTCTATCCTATACCTGACTCAGACAGACAGATACACCATAGTCTCTCCTATACCTGACTCAGGCAGACAGATACACCATAGTCTCTCCTATACCTGACTCAGACAGACAGATACACCATGGTCTATCCTATACCTGACAAAGACAGACAGACAGATACACCATGGTCTATCCTATACCTGACGAAGACAGACAGACAGATACACCATGGTCTATCCTATACCCGACTAAGACAGACAGACAGATACACCATAGTCTCTCCTATACCTGACAGACAGACAGATACACCATAGTCTCTCCTATACCTGACTCAGTCAGACAGATACACCATAGCCTCTCCTATACCTGACTCAGACAGACAGATATACCATAGCCTCTCCTATACCTGACTCAGACAGACAGATACACCATAGTCTCTCCTATACCTGACTCAGGCAGACAGATACACCATAGTCTCTCCTATACCTGACTCAGACAGACAGATACATCTGTCTCTCCTATACCTGACAGACAGACAGATACACCATAGTCTCTCCTATACCTGACTCAGACAGACAGATACACCATAGCCTCTCCTATACCTGACTCAGACAGACAGATACACCATAGTCTCTCCTATACCTGACTCAGACAGACAGATACACCATAGACTCTCCTATACCTGACTCAGACAGACAGATACACCATGGTCTATCCTATACCTGACTCAGACAGACAGATACACCATAGTCTCTCCTATACCTGACTCAGACAGACAGATACACCATAGTCTATCCTATACCTGACTCAGACAGACAGATACACCATAGTCTCTCCTATACCTGACTCAGACAGACAGATACACTATAGTCTCTCCTATACCTGACTCAGACAGACAGATACACCATAGTCTATCCTATACCTGACTCAGACAGATACACCATAGTCTCTCCTATACCTGACTCAGGCAGACAGATACACCATAGTCTCTCCTATACCTGACTCAGACAGATACACCATAGTCTATCCTATACCTGACTCAGACAGACAGACAGATACACCATGGTCTATCCTATACCCGACTAACACAGACAGACAGATACACCATAGTCTCTCCTATACCTGACTCAGTCAGACAGATACACCATAGTCTCTCCTATACCTGACTCAGTCAGACAGATACACCATAGTCTCTCCTATACCTGACTCAGTCAGACAGATACACCATAGTCTCTCCTATACCTGACTCAGACAGACAGATACACCATAGTCTATCCTATACCTGACTAAGACAGACAGATACACCATAGTCTCTCCTATACCTGACGAAGACAGACAGATACACCATAGTCTCTCCTATACCTGACTCAGTCAGACAGATACACCATAGTCTCTCCTATACCTGACTCAGTCAGACAGATACACCATAGTCTCTCCTATACCTGACGAAGACAGACAGATACACCATAGTCTCTCCTATACCTGACTCAGGCAGACAGATACACCATAGTCTCTCCAATACCTGACTCAGACAGACAGATACATCTGTCTCTCCTATACCTGACAGACAGACAGATACACCATAGTCTCTCCTATACCTGACTCAGACAGACAGATACACCATAGTCTCTCCTATACCTGACTCAGACAGACAGATACATCTGTCTCTCCTATACCTGACAGACAGACAGATACACCATAGTCTCTCCTATACCTGACTCAGACAGACAGATACACCATAGCCTCTCCTATACCTGACTCAGACAGACAGATACACCATAGTCTCTCCTATACCTGACTCAGACAGACAGATACACCATAGACTCTCCTATACCTGACTCAGACAGACAGATACACCATGGTCTATCCTATACCTGACTCAGACAGACAGATACACCATAGTCTCTCCTATACCTGACTCAGACAGACAGATACACCATAGTCTATCCTATACCTGACTCAGACAGACAGATACACCATAGTCTCTCCTATACCTGACTCAGACAGACAGATACACCATAGTCTCTCCTATACCTGACTCAGACAGACAGATACACCATAGTCTATCCTATACCTGACTCAGACAGATACACCATAGTCTCTCCTATACCTGACTCAGGCAGACAGATACACCATAGTCTCTCCTATACCTGACTCAGACAGATACACCATAGTCTATCCTATACCTGACTCAGACAGACAGACAGATACACCATGGTCTATCCTATACCCGACTAACACAGACAGACAGATACACCATAGTCTCTCCTATACCTGACTCAGTCAGACAGATACACCATAGTCTCTCCTATACCTGACTCAGTCAGACAGATACACCATAGTCTCTCCTATACCTGACTCAGTCAGACAGATACACCATAGTCTCTCCTATACCTGACTCAGACAGACAGATACACCATAGTCTATCCTATACCTGACTAAGACAGACAGATACACCATAGTCTCTCCTATACCTGACGAAGACAGACAGATACACCATAGTCTCTCCTATACCTGACTCAGTCAGACAGATACACCATAGTCTCTCCTATACCTGACTCAGTCAGACAGATACACCATAGGCTCTCCTATACCTGACGAAGACAGACAGATACACCATAGTCTCTCCTATACCTGACTCAGGCAGACAGATACACCATAGCCTCTCCTATACCTGACTCAGACAGACAGATACATCTGTCTCTCCTATACCTGACAGACAGACAGATACACCATAGTCTCTCCTATACCTGACTCAGACAGACAGATACACCATAGCCTCTCCTATACCTGACTCAGACAGACAGATACACCATAGCCTCTCCTATACTTGACTCAGACAGACAGATACACCATAGACTCTCCTATACCTGACTCAGACAGACAGATACACCATGGTCTATCCTATACCTGACTCAGACAGACAGACAGATACACCATGGTCTATCCTATACCTGACTAAGACAGACAGACAGATACACCATAGTCTATCCTATACCTGACGAAGACAGACAGACAGATACACCATGGTCTATCCTATACCCGACTAAGACAGACAGACAGATACACCATAGTCTCTCCTATACCTGACAGACAGACAGATACACCATAGTCTCTCCTATACCTGACTCAGTCAGACAGATACACCATAGTCTCTCCTATACCTGACTCAGACAGACAGAAACACCATAGTCTCTCCTATACCTGACTCAGACAGACAGATACACCATAGCCTCTCCTATACCTGACTCAGACAGACAGATACACCATAGCCTCTCCTATACCTGACTCAGACAGACAGATACACCATAGTCTCTCCTATACCTGACTCAGGCAGACAGATACACCATAGTCTCTCCTATACCTGACTCAGACAGACAGATACATCTGTCTCTCCTATACCTGACAGACAGACAGATACACCATAGTCTCTCCTATACCTGACTCAGACAGACAGATACACCATAGCCTCTCCTATACCTGACTCAGACAGACAGATACACCATAGCCTCTCCTATACCTGACTCAGACAGACAGATACACCATAGACTCTCCTATACCTGACTCAGACAGACAGATACACCATGGTCTATCCTATACCTGACTCAGACAGACAGATACACCATAGTCTCTCCTATACCTGACTCAGACAGACAGATACACCATAGTCTATCCTATACCTGACTCAGACAGACAGATACACCATAGTCTCTCCTATACCTGACTCAGACAGACAGATACACCATAGTCTCTCCTATACCTGACTCAGACAGACAGATACACCATAGTCTATCCTATACCTGACTCAGACAGATACACCATAGTCTCTCCTATACCTGACTCAGGCAGACAGATACACCATAGTCTCTCCTATACCTGACTCAGGCAGATACACCATAGTCTATCCTATACCTGACTCAGACAGACAGACAGATACACCATGGTCTATCCTATACCCGACTAACACAGACAGACAGATACACCATAGTCTCTCCTATACCTGACTCAGTCAGACAGATACACCATAGTCTCTCCTATACCTGACTCAGTCAGACAGATACACCATAGTCTCTCCTATACCTGACTCAGTCAGACAGATACACCATAGTCTCTCCTATACCTGACTCAGTCAGACAGATACACCATAGTCTCTCCTATACCTGACGAAGACAGACAGATACACCATAGTCTCTCCTATACCTGACTCAGTCAGACAGATACACCATAGTCTCTCCTATACCTGACTCAGTCAGACAGATACACCATAGTCTCTCCTATACCTGACGAAGACAGACAGATACACCATAGTCTCTCCTATACCTGACTCAGGCAGACAGATACACCATAGTCTCTCCTATACCTGACTCAGACAGACAGATACATCTGTCTCTCCTATACCTGACAGACAGACAGATACACCATAGTCTCTCCTATACCTGACTCAGACAGACAGATACACCATAGCCTCTCCTATACCTGACTCAGACAGACAGATACACCATAGCCTCTCCTATACTTGACTCAGACAGACAGATACACCATAGACTCTCCTATACCTGACTCAGACAGACAGATACACCATGGTCTATCCTATACCTGACTCAGACAGACAGACAGATACACCATGGTCTATCCTATACCTGACTAAGACAGACAGACAGATACACCATAGTCTATCCTATACCTGACAAAGACAGACAGACAGATACACCATGGTCTATCCTATACCCGACTAAGACAGACAGACAGATACACCATAGTCTCTCCTATACCTGACAGACAGACAGATACACCATAGTCTCTCCTATACCTGACTCAGTCAGACAGATACACCATAGTCTCTCCTATACCTGACTCAGACAGACAGAAACACCATAGTCTCTCCTATACCTGACTCAGACAGACAGATACACCATAGCCTCTCCTATACCTGACTCAGACAGACAGATACACCATAGCCTCTCCTATACCTGACTCAGGCAGACAGATACACCATAGTCTCTCCTATACCTGACTCAGACAGACAGATACATCTGTCTCTCCTATACCTGACAGACAGACAGATACACCATAGTCTCTCCTATACCTGACTCAGACAGACAGATACACCATAGCCTCTCCTATACCTGACTCAGACAGACAGATACACCATAGCCTCTCCTATACCTGACTCAGACAGACAGATACACCATAGCCTCTCCTATACCTGACTCAGACAGACAGATACACCATAGACTCTCCTATACCTGACTCAGACAGACAGATACACCATGGTCTATCCTATACCTGACTCAGACAGACAGATACACCATAGTCTCTCCTATACCTGACTCAGGCAGACAGATACACCATATTCTCTCCTATACCTGACTCAGGCAGACAGATACATCTGTCTCTCCTATACCTGACAGACAGACAGATACACCAGTCTCTCCTATACCTGACTCAGACAGACAGATACACCATAGCCTCTATTTTTCCTGACTCAGACAGACAGATACACCATAGCCTCTCCTATACCTGACTCAGACAGACAGATACACCATAGACTCTCCTATACCTGACTCAGACAGACAGATACACCATAGTCTCTCCTATACCTGACTCAGACAGACAGATACATCTGTCTCTCCTAAACCTTACAGACAGACAGATACACCATAGTCTCTCCTATACCTGACTCAGACAGACAGATACACCATAGCCTCTCCTATACCTGACTCAGACAGACAGATACACCATAGTCTCTCCTATACCTGACTCAGACAGACAGATACACCATAGTCTCTCCTATACCTGACTCAGACAGACAGATACACCATAGTCTCTCCTATACCTGACTCAGACAGACAGATACACCATAGTCTCTCCTATACCTGACTCAGACAGACAGACAGATACACCATAGCCTCTCCTATACCTGACTCAGATAGACAGATACACCATAGTCTATCCTATACCTGACTCAGACAGACAGATACACCATAGTCTCTCCTATACCTGACTCAGACAGACAGATACACCATAGCCTCTCCTATACCTGACTCAGACAGACAGATACACCATAGTCTCTCCTATACCTGACTAAGACAGACAGACAGATACACCATGGTCTATCCTATACCCGACTAAGACAGTCAGACAGATACACCATAGTCTCTCCTATACCTGACGAAGAAAGACAGATACACCATAGTCTCTCCTATACCTGACTCAGGCAGACAGATACACCATAGTCTCTCCTATACCTGACTCAGGCAGACAGATACACCATAGTCTCTCCTATACCTGACGAAGACAGACAGATACACCATAGTCTCTCCTATACCTGACTCAGTCAGACAGATACACCATAGTCTCTCCTATACCTGACTCAGTCAGACAGATACACCATAGTCTCTCCTATACCTGACGAAGACAGACAGATACACCATAGTCTCTCCTATACCTGACTCAGGCAGACAGATACACCATATTCTCTCCTATACCTGACTCAGGCAGACAGATACATCTGTCTCTCCTAAACCTTACAGACAGACAGATACACCATATTCTCTCCTATACCTGACTCAGGCAGACAGATACATCTGTCTCTCCTATACCTGACAGACAGACAGATACACCAGTCTCTCCTATACCTGACTCAGACAGACAGATACACCATAGCCTCTCCTATACCTGACTCAGACAGACAGATACACCATAGTCTCTCCTATACCTGACTCAGACAGACAGATACACCATAGTCTCTCCTATACCTGACTCAGACAGACAGATACACCATAGTCTCTCCTATACCTGACTCAGACAGACAGATACACCATAGTCTCTCCTATACCTGACTCAGACAGACAGACAGATATACCATAGCCTCTCCTATACCTGACTCAGACAGACAGATACACCATAGTCTATCCTATACCTGACTCAGACAGACAGATACACCATAGTCTCTCCTATACCTGACTCAGACAGACAGACAGATACACCATGGTCTATCCTATACCCGACTAAGACAGACAGACAGATACACCATAGTCTCTCCTATACCTGACTCAGACAGACAGATACATCTGTCTCTCCTATACCTGACAGACAGACAGATACACCATAGTCTCTCCTATACCTGACTCAGACAGACAGATACACCATAGCCTCTCCTATACCTGACTCAGACAGACAGATACACCATAGCCTCTCCTATACCTGACTCAGACAGACAGATACACCATAGACTCTCCTATACCTGACTCAGACAGACAGATACACCATGGTCTATCCTATACCTGACTCAGACAGACAGATAGACCATAGTCTCTCCTATACCTGACTCAGACAGACAAATACACCATAGTCTCTCCTATACCTGACTAAGACAGACAGACAGATACACCATGGTCTATCCTATACCTGACTCAGACAGACAGATACACCATAGTCTCTCCTATACCTGACTCAGACAGACAGATACACCATAGTCTCTCCTATACCTGACTCAGACAGACAGATACACCATAGTCTCTCCTATACCTGACTCAGACAGACAGATACACCATAGCCTCTCCTATACCTGACTCAGACAGACAGATACACCATAGTCTCTCCTATACCTGACTCAGGCAGACAGATACACCATAGTCTCTCCTATACCTGACTCAGACAGACAGATACATCTGTCTCTCCTATACCTGACAGACAGACAGATACACCATAGTCTCTCCTATACCCGACTCAGACAGACAGATACACCATAGCCTCTCCTATACCTGACTCAGGCAGACAGATACACCATAGTCTCTCCTATACCTGACTCAGACAGATACACCATAGTCTCTCCTATACCTGACTCAGGCAGACAGATACACCATAGTCTCTCCTATACCTGACTCAGTCAGACAGATACACCATAGTCTATCCTATACCTGACTCAGTCAGACAGATACACCATAGTCTCTCCTATACCTGATGAAGACAGACAGATACACCATAGTCTCTCTTATACCTGACTCAGTCAGACAGATACACCATAGTCTCTCCTATACCTGACTCAGTCAGACAGATACACCATAGTCTCTCCTATACCTGACTCAGTCAGACAGATACACCATAGTCTCTCCTATACCTGACTCAGACATATACACCATAGTCTCTCCTATACCTGACGAAGACAGACAGATACACCATAGTCTCTCCTATACCTGACTCAGACAGACAGATACATCTGTCTCTCCTATACCTGACAGACAGACAGATACACCATAGTCTCTCCTGTACCTGACTCAGTCAGACAGATACACCATAGTCTATCCTATACCTGACTCAGACAGATACACCATAGTCTCTCCTATACCTGACTCAGGCAGACAGATACACCATAGTCTCTCCTATACCTGACTCAGACAGACAGATACATCTGTCTCTCCTATACCTGACAGACAGACAGATACACCATAGTCTCCCCTATACCTGACTCAGACAGACAGATACACCATAGCCTCTCCTATACCTGACTCAGACAGACAGATACACCATAGCCTCTCCTATACCTGACTCAGACAGACAGATACACCATAGCCTCTCCTATACCTGACTCAGACAGACAGATACACCATAGTCTCTCCTATACCTGACTCAGACAGACAGATACACCATAGTCTCTCCTATACCTGACAGACAGACAGATACACCATAGCCTCTCCTATACCTGACTCAGACAGACAGATACACCATAGTCTCTCCTATACCTGACTCAGACAGACAGACAGATACACCATAGTCTCTCCTATACCTGACGAAGACAGACAGATACACCATAGTCTCTCCTATACCTGACTCAGACAGACAGATACACCATGGTCTATCCTATACCCTACTAAGACAGACAGACAAATACACCATAGTCTCTCCTATACCTGACTCAGACAGACAGATACATCTGTCTCTCCTATACCTGACAGACAGACAGATACACCATAGTCTCTCCTATACCTGACTCAGACAGACAGATACACCATAGCCTCTCCTATACCTGACTCAGGCAGACAGATACACCATAGTCTCTCCTATACCTGACTCAGACAGATACACCATAGTCTCTCCTATACCTGACTCAGGCAGACAGATACACCATAGTATCTCCTATACCTGACTCAGTCAGACAGATACACCATAGTCTCTCCTATACCTGACTCAGTCAGACAGATACACCATAGTCTCTCCTATACCTGACGAAGACAGACAGATACACCATAGTCTCTCCTATACCTGACTCAGTCAGACAGATACACCATAGTCTCTCCTATACCTGACTCAGTCAGACAGATACACCATAGTCTCTCCTATACCTGACGAAGACAGACAGATACACCATAGTCTCTCCTATACCTGACTCAGACAGACAGATACATCTGTCTCTCCTATACCTGACAGACAGACAGATACACCACAGTCTCTCCTATACCTGACTCAGTCAGACAGATACACCATAGACTATCCTATACCTGACTCAGACAGATACACCATAGTCTCTCCTATACCTGACTCAGGCAGACAGATACACCATAGTCTCTCCTATACCTGACTCAGACAGACAGATACATCTGTCTCTCCTATACCTGACAGACAGACAGATACACCATAGTCTCTCATATACCTGACTCAGACAGACAGATACACCATAGCCTCTCCTATACCTGACTCAGACAGACAGATACACCATAGCCTCTCCTATACCTGACTCAGACAGACAGATACACCATAGACTCTCCTATACCTGACTCAGACAGACAGATACACCATAGTCTCTCCTATACCTGACTCAGACAGACAGATACACCATAGTCTCTCCTATACCTGACAGACAGACAGATACACCATAGTCTCTCCTATACCTGACTCAGACAGACAGATACATCATAGTCTCTCCTATACCTGACTCAGACAGACAGACAGATACACCATAGTCTCTCCTATACCTGACGAAGACAGACAGATACACCATAGTCTCTCCTATACCTGACTCAGACAGACAGATACACCATGGTCTATCCTATACCCTACTAAGACAGACAGACAGATACACCATAGTCTCTCCTATACCTGACTCAGACAGACAGATACATCTGTCTCTCCTATACCTGACAGACAGACAGATACACCATAGTCTCTCCTATACCTGACTCAGACAGACAGATACACCATAGCCTCTCCTATACCTGACTCAGACAGACAGATACACCATAGCCTCTCCTATACCTGACTCAGACAGACAGATACACCATAGACTCTCCTATACCTGACTCAGACAGACAGATACACCATGGTCTATCCTATACCTGACTCAGACAGACAGATACACCATAGTCTCTCCTATACCTGACTCAGACAGACAGATACACCATAGTCTCTCCTATACCTGACTCAGACAGACAGATACACCATAGTCTCTCCTATACCTGACTCAGACAGACAGATACACCATAGTCTATCCCATACCTGACTCAGACAGACAGATACACCATAGTCTATCCTATACCTGACTCAGACAGACAGTTACACCATAGTCTCTCCTATACCTGACTCAGTCAGACAGATACACCGTAGTCTATCCTATACCTGACTCAGACAGACAGATACACCATAGTCTCTCCTATACCTGACTCAGACAGACAGATACACCATAGTCTCTCCTATACCTGACTCAGACAGACAGATACACCATAGTCTCTCCTATACCTGACTCAATCAGACAGATACACCATAGTCTCTCCTATACCTGACTCAGACAGACAGATACACCATAGTCTCTCCTATACCTGACTCAGACAGACAGATACACCATAGTCTCTCCTATACCTGACTCAGACAGACAGATACACCATAGTCTCTCCTATACCTGACTCAGACAGACAGATACACCGTAGTCTATCCTATACCTGACTCAGACAGACAGATACACCATAGCCTCTCCTATACCTGACTCAGACAGACAGATACACCATAGACTCTCCTATACCTGACTCAGACAGACAGATACACCATAGTCTCTCCTATACCTTACTCAGACAGACAGATACACCATAGTCTCTCCTATACCTGACAGACAGATACACCATAGTCTCTCCTATACCTGACTCAGACAGACAGATACATCATAGTCTCTCCTATACCTGACTCAGACAGACAGACAGATACACCATAGTCTCTCCTATACCTGACGAAGACAGACAGATACACCATAGTCTCTCCTATACCTGACTCAGACAGACAGATACACCATGGTCTATCCTATACCCTACTAAGACAGACAGACAGATACACCATAGTCTCTCCTATACCTGACTCAGACAGACAGATACATCTGTCTCTCCTATACCTGACAGACAGACAGATACACCATAGTCTCTCCTATACCTGACTCAGACAGACAGATACACCATAGCCTCTCCTATACCTGACTCAGACAGACAGATACACCATAGCCTCTCCTATACCTGACTCAGACAGACAGATACACCATAGACTCTCCTATACCTGACTCAGACAGACAGATACACCATGGTCTATCCTATACCTGACTCAGACAGACAGATACACCATAGTCTCTCCTATACCTGACTCAGACAGACAGATACACCATAGTCTCTCCTATACCTGACTCAGACAGACAGATACACCATAGTCTCTCCTATACCTGACTCAGACAGACAGATACACCATAGTCTATCCCATACCTGACTCAGACAGACAGATACACCATAGTCTATCCTATACCTGACTCAGACAGACAGTTACACCATAGTCTCTCCTATACCTGACTCAGTCAGACAGATACACCGTAGTCTATCCTATACCTGACTCAGACAGACAGATACACCATAGTCTCTCCTATACCTGACTCAGACAGACAGATACACCATAGTCTCTCCTATACCTGACTCAGACAGACAGATACACCATAGTCTCTCCTATACCTGACTCAATCAGACAGATACACCATAGTCTCTCCTATACCTGACTCAGACAGACAGATACACCATAGTCTCTCCTATACCTGACTCAGACAGACAGATACACCATAGTCTCTCCTATACCTGACTCAGACAGACAGATACACCATAGTCTCTCCTATACCTGACTCAGACAGACAGATACACCGTAGTCTATCCTATACCTGACTCAGACAGACAGATACACCATAGTCTCTCCTATACCTGACTCAGACAGACAGAAACACCATAGTCTCTCCTATACCTGACTCAGGCAGACAGATACACCATAGTCTCTCCTATACCTGACTCAGACAGACAGATACACCATAGTCTATCCTATACCTGACTCAGACAGACAGATACACCATAGTCTCTCCTATACCGGACTCAGACAGACAGATACACCATAGTCTCTCCTATACCTGACTCAGACAGACAGATACACCATAGCCTCTCCTATACCTGACTCAGACAGACAGATACACCATAGTCTCTCCTATACCTGACTCAGGCAGACAGATACACCATAGTCTCTCCTATACCTGACTCAGACAGACAGATACACCATAGTCTATCCTATACCTGATGAAGACAGACAGACAGATACACCATAGTCTATCCTATACCTGACTAAGACAGACAGACAGATACACCATGGTCTCTCCTATATCTGAGTCAGACAGACAGATACACCATAGTCTCTCCTATACCTGACAGACAGACAGATACACCATAGTCTCTCCTATACCTGAGTCAGACAGACAGATACACCATAGTCTCTCCTATACCTGACAGACAGACAGATACACCATAGTCTCTCCTATACCTGACAGACAGATACACCATAGTCTATCCTATACTTGACTCATCTCACCCCAACAAACGTCACGCAGGTACACAACCATATCATCCATAAGATTTAGCTGAGACAGTGCAACACATCACTGTGATTTTATCTTACCATTTACAATATTCACCGTTAAATACGTTATAGCTTCATACAGTATGTACAATTTAACCTCCTCCGCTGTCCAATCAGGTGTTCTGCTGCCAGCCGTGGGACGTGATTGGCCAGGACTTTGAGCTGCCCATGCAGATCACAGCCAGTCCCATTCAAGCCCCACCCAGTGTCCGCAGTCTGGAGGAGGAGTTGCAGGAGGCCATTAACAGAGTACTGGTCAGTGTGTATGTGTGTGTTTATTTTTCACTTCACTGTTATTTAACCAGGTAGGCTAGTTGAGAACAAGTTCTCATTTGCAACTGCGACCTGGCCAAGATAAAGCAAAGTAGTGTGACACTAATAACAACACAGAGTTACACATGGAGTAAACAATAAACAAGCCAATAACACAATAAACAAATCAATGACACAGTAGAAAAAGAAAGTCTATATTTAGTGTGTGCAAAAGGCATGAGGAGGTAGGCAATAAATAGGCCATAGGAGCGAATAGTTACAATTTAGCAGATTAACACTGGAGTGATAAATGAGCAGATGATGATGTGCAAGTAGAGATACTGGTGTGCAAAAGAGCAGAAAAGTAAATAAAATAAAAACAGTATGGGGATGAGGTAGGTAAATTGGGTGGGCTATTTACAGATGGACTATGTACAGCTGCAGCGATCGGTTAGCTGCTCAGATAGTTGATGTTTAAAGTTAGTGAGAGAAATAAGTCTCCAACTTCAGCGATTTTTGCAATTCGTTCCAGTCACTGGCAGCAGAGAACTGTAAGGAAAGGTGGCCAAATGAGGTGTTGGCTTTGGGGATGGTCAGTGAGATATACCTGCTGGAATGTGTGCTACGGGTGAGTGTTGTTATCATGACCAGTGAACTGAGATAAGGCGGAACTTTACCTAGCATGGACTTGTAGATGACCTGGAGCTAGTGGGTCTGGTGACAAATATGTAGCAAGGGCCAGCCGACTAGAGCATACAGGTCACAGTGGTGGGTGGTATAAGGTGATTTGGTAACAAAACTGATGGCACTGTGATAGACTGCATCCAGTTTGCTGAGTAGAGTGTTGGAAGCTATTTTGTAGATGACATCGCCGAAATCGAGGATCGGTATGATAGTCAGTTTTACTAGGGTAAATTTGGCGGCGTGAGTGAAGGAGGCTTTGTTGCGAAATAGAAAGCCGATTCTAGATTTGATTTTTGATTGGAGATGTCTAATATGAGTCTGGACAGAGAGTTTACAGTCTAGCCAGACACCTAGGTATTTATAGTTGTCCACATATTTTAGGTCGGAACTGTCCAGGGTGGTGATGTTTGTCGGGCGAGCGGGTGTGGGCATTTGGTTTCACTAGAGTTTAAGAGCAGTTGGAGGCCACGGAAGGAGTGTTGTATGGCATTGAAGCTCGTTTGGAGGTTAGTTAGCACAGTGTCCAAGGAAGGGCCAGAAGTATACCGAATGGTGTCGTCGGCGTAGAGGCGGATCAGGGAGTCGCCCGCAGCAAGAGCGACATCATTGATATATACAGAGAAAAGAGTCAGCCCGAGAATTGAACCCTGTGGTACCCCCATAGAGACTGCCAGAGGTCCGGACAACATGCCCTCCGATTTGACACACTGAACTCTGTCTGCAAAGTAGTGTGTGTGTGTGTGTGTGTGTGTGTGTGTGTGTGTGTGTAAATCAGAGTCACTGCTGACATTCATTGTGTTTTGTAAAAGGTGACCCTGTCAAGTAAACCCTTGGGTGATTTCCCTGTCTCTGTCCTGCCCTCCTTAGATGGACCCCAGTCAGTCTATAGAGGACATTCTGGAGGAACCTACCACCTGTGTGGGTGAGTGGACAGCTCTCTGGCCTCTCAATGACAATTTATGGTTCTGTCGTCACCAAGACTGGTCTTTGATAATTACAAGCTTTTGTTTGTTTGTTTGTTTGTATTGCCTTACCCCTCTCTTCTAGACTCCCACTCCTCCTCTGTCTCAGACTTTCAATCCCCTGTCACTATCCTCCCCGGCCCCTCCTCTCCTCCCCAAACAGACCAGTCCCAGCCTTTCCGTTGTCATTCAAAGGATGACAACTTCCTATCCTCTCCTCTCTGCTCCTCCTTATTGCTGGAGCTCCCGCCGTCGCCTTCGACGATGGTTCCCCGCCAAGCCGCCCCACCCCCTCTCCCTCCCCCCATCTGTACTTCTCCCCTGCCTCCCACTGTGACCTCACGGAAGAGGCGGGTTCAGGCAACCTTTGACCCTGCTGATTGGTTGGGGTCGCTAGCCTCTGGACTCCGCCCTCTCAGTCCTCCATCTGCCCCATTCGTTGAGACCGACTTTGGCCTCAATTTGGATCTGAACGTCAACCGAGTGTTGGATCTCATGGTGGAGCAGTGGTGAAGGTCTTAGGTGTGTTTGTATATGTATGTACAGTGCCTTGCGAAAGTATTCGGCCCCCTTTAACTTTGCGACCTTTTGCCACATTTCAGGCTTCAAACATAAAGATATAAAACTGTATTTTTTTGTGAAGGATCAACAACAAGTGAGACACAATCATGAAGTGGAACGACATTTATTGGATATTTCAAACTTTTTTAACAAATCAAAAACTGAACAATTGGGCGTGCAAAATTATTCAGCCCCCTTAAGTTAATACTTTGTAGCGCCACCTTTTGCTGCGATTACAGCTGTAAGTTGCTTGGGGTATGTCTCTATCAGTTTTGCACATCGAGAGACTGACATTTTTTCCCATTCCTCCTTGCAAAACAGCTCGAGCTCAGTGAGGTTGGATGGAGAGCATTTGTGAACAGCAGTTTTCAGTTCTTTCCACAGATTCTCGATTGGATTCAGGTCTGGACTTTGACTTGGCCATTCTAACACCTGGATATGTTTATTTTTGAACCATTCCATTGTAGATTTTGCTTTATGTTTTGGATCATTGTCTTGTTGGAAGACAAATCTCCGTCCCAGTCTCAGGTCTTTTGCAGACTCCATCAGATTTTCTTCCAGAATGGTCCTGTATTTGGCTCCATCCATCTTCCCATCAATTTTAACCATCTTCCCTGTCCCTGCTGAAGAAAAGCAGGCCCAAACCATGATGCTGCCACCACCATGTTTGACAGTGGGTATGGTGTGTTCAGGGTGATGCGCTGTGTTGCTTTTACGCCAAACATAACGTTTTGCATTGTTGCCAAAAAGTTCAATTTTGGTTTCATCTGACCAGAGCACCTTCTTCCACATGTTTGGTGTGTCTCCCAGGTGGCTTGTGGCAAACTTTAAACAACACTGTTTATGGATATCTTTAAGAAATCGCTTTCTTCTAGCCACTCTTCCATAAAGGCCAGATTTGTGCAATATACGACTGATTGTTGTCCTATGGACAGAGTCTCCCACCTCAGCTGTAGATCTCTGCAGTTCATCCAGAGTGATCATGGGCCTCTTGGCTGCATCTCTGATCAGTCTTCTCCTTGTATGAGCTGAAAGTTTAGAGGGACGGCCAGGTCTCGGTAGATTTGCAGTGGTCTGATACTCCTTCCATTTCAATATTATCGCTTGCACAGTGCTCCTTGGGATGTTTAAAGCTTGGGAAATATTTTTGTATCCAAATCCGGCTTTAAACTTCTTCACAACAGTATCTCGGACCTGCCTGGTGTGTTCCTTGTTCTTCATGATGCTCTCTGCGCTTTTAACGGACCTCTGAGACTATCACAGTGCAGGTGCATTTATACGGAGACTTGATTACACACAGGTTGTATTTACCATCATTAGTCATTTAGGTCAACATTGGATCATTCAGAGATCCTCACTGAACTTCTGGAGAGAGTTTGCTGCACTGAAAGTAAAGGGGCTGAATAATTTTGCACGCCCAATTTTTCAGTTTTTGATATGTTAAAAAAGTTTAAAATATCCAATAAATGTCATTCCACTTCATGATTGTGTCCCACTTGTTGTTGATTCTTCACAAAAAAATACAGTTTTATATCTTTATGTTTGAAGCCTGAAATATGGCAAAAGGTCGCAAAGTTCAAGGGGGCCGAATACTTTCGCAAGGCACTGTATGTGTGTGTGTGTGTGTGTGTGTGTGTTAGTCGGACTTCAACATACACCTCCCAAAAAATGGGAGCAGATTTGTGAATGTCCATCCATCAGTCTATCCATCCATCCCCTCTGTCCACTCTGTGAGTGAGTAGTCTGTTTGAGAGAGGTGACTGCAGGCCTGTACCCCACGCAATGTTGAGAGACAGATGCTACTGCATTGGAAGAGATGAAAAAAGATCGAGTTGCATTGGTGGAACAATAACTGGCAGAGGGAATCACACACACACAAACCTTGGGTTGTCCTGTTAAATAATAAATGGCCAAATACAACAAATGAACAATGCATATTTGGAGTCACACACAATCCAACACATTGTTTCCCACTGTAAACAAAGAAACCCAGTTGAACAGGGCCCCTACTGTTCCCCCAGCCACAGGCATTGAGTCCGAGTCATTCATAAAGGCCATTAAAGCCAGACTAGGCAGACAGACAGGGCACACAGCTTGTCCATGTCTCCAGACCTTTCCCCTAGTGCCAGACACACAGTCGGCATGTGGAGAGAGAGAGCTGGCAGACACACTTCCCTGTAAGGGTTGTGGTATGTGCACGCCTGGCTGCTTCTGTTTGTGTAGGTGTGTGTGCGTTAATACAAGTATATTGGCAACAATTCAGATAAGTATACAATGTGTGTGTGTGTGTGTGTGTGTTAATACACACACACATTGTATATTTATCTGAATTGTTGCAAATATACTTGTATCTCTTACTTTGTGTAGACTAAGTGTGCAATGTCTCTGAGTATTGATTTTGTACGGTTGATCTGTGCGAGAGCGAGAGAGAGAGCGAGAGAGAGAGAGCGAGAGCGAGAGAGAGAGAGAGAGAGAGAGAGAGAGCGAGAGAGAGAGCGAGAGTGAGAGCGAGAGAGAGTGCGAGAGTGAGAGAGCGAGAGAGAGAGCGAGAGTGAGAGAGCGAGAGAGAGAGCGAGAGTGGGAGAGAGAGAGAGAGTGAGAGAGCGAGAGAGAGAGCGAGAGAGAGAGCGAGAGTGAGAGCGAGAGAGAGCGAGAGAGAGAGCGAGAGAGAGAGAGCGAGAGCAAAGCCGCGTCCACATTTTGTGCCTATTTTAATTGTGGTCTCAACACTAGCCTGTTGCTGCAATATATAACACTGTGAGGGGGTCACTAAAACCTAATGAACCACTATGTTCAATTCAATGCTTGTCTTTTTTTTATTTAAGAGAAGAAAAAAAAACTGGTAAACATCCTATTAAGCCAAGAGATAAATAGCAATCACTCTGAGAGGCTTCAGAGCCTGCAACACGACCATATTACCAGAGTGTATGTTCTCATCAGTGTATGAGAACAGGTGGCCACTGTTTTATGAGGACCTCCCACAGTGTTTGGAGGAAACAGCTTGGTGCTCTACACACTGTAAGGGACACAGTCACTGTTTACACCTGTTGTTATGGAGATAAAAAGGTCAAACAAAGGTTATGCGCAGGATAACAATGGCAATTAATTTCATGAAACAATTTCATGATTTTAGCTTAAGATTTTTTCAGTGCCTTATCCCATACTGTAAAAACAGGTAGAATCAGGAAATAAATCTGTCCCAAAGAGAGTCTGTTCTGATTGCAGGAAATGACACAGGTGTTCCCTGAGACCACAATCTCTGTCTTGGCCAGTTCCAAATCGACTCCTAGCACCTACCCCCTAGGCACATGAGGAGGATAGAACTGGATAGATATAATCAATATGGTAATAGCTCCACCATTCCCCTGATAGGCTATGTGGAACTTTCCCCATATCGCTCACAGCTATCCAGCCTACTAGAAGTTGTGCCCTGGTAGGAGGGGCTAGAGGCTAGGGGTCCGCATGGGATTGGCCATATTCATTTTAAATGACCACCAGGGGGGGTGTCCCATCAGTAAAGAGCTGAGGAGGTGAATACTGTACTTCTCCCTAACATGGATCATGATGAAGTTGTCTGTGTTTCCATGCTATCAGTGATTGACAAGGCAGTCCAAGGGCTTATTCTCAGGGTCAGAACGTTCAGTATTTACAGAGCAGATATTATTCTCTATTCCACATGATGTTCTCCCAGATCCAATGGTTCTGAGGTCATGACAGACTTAATTCAGCTGTTGTGATTCCGATTAGTTGTATGGCCTGTCAATTAGTGAAGTATGTGAGCACTGATTATGGCCTGGTCTGAGAGCAACCCACAGCCTCTGTTAGAAGTATGGTGACGGCTCCAACTAGCCTTCCAATAGGCTTAGGGGAACTTCTGCAATATTTCTTCTGCCAATCTGGTTCATGTAGATTAGAAAACCAAAGGGGTGTAGGGGCTAGGGGTTGTTTTTGGACCAGGCCTGTGTTATGTTCATTGGGAGAATACAACACATAGTGTGCTTTCCTAACCTCCTAGCTGACTCGACACCCTTCTTAAAGACCATTGTGTGAACAACAACCTGTGATCTTACTAATGTTCTCCAGAGACATGTATTTATATATATGGCTCTGATGTCCCCACCCAGTCTCTGAATAATAACCACTGCACTAAGTGCAATATGGTGTATGTGAAGGGCACAGCCATTGGGAAATACCAGGCCCTCATATCTCTGTCTTGTCGTTACTCTAAACAAGATGGTGTAATGGGTCCTCACTCAACAAGATGTTGCATAAAGCTTAGTTCATTTTACGGTTTTCACTGCATCAGGGATAGCATACACAGACGTTTCATTTGACGGTTTTCACTGCATCAGGGATAGCATACACAGACGTTTCGGCTTCACAGCCTTCTTCAGTGTGTAGGTACAAATGTATTTGAATTCAAA
The DNA here is from genome assembly GCF_036934945.1 of Oncorhynchus masou masou. Lineage (NCBI taxonomy): Eukaryota > Metazoa > Chordata > Actinopteri > Salmoniformes > Salmonidae > Oncorhynchus > Oncorhynchus masou. Next base: position 78,091,093 of record NC_088240.1, on the reverse strand, counting down.
ACAGCATTTGTAGGGAACAACAGGTTAGCAGCAGGTGCTTCTAAGCAGAGTTACCAATCATCTGCCAAGTTTTCATGTTGAAGCATTTCACAAGCAACTTTCACCGTAGAACTGTAGAAAACCATGTTAAATGGTGACAATGGGACAGACTGAAGACCGTGATAATCATGGTGGTCAAACACGTTCTCTGTCTGCTGCACTTAGGATGACGAGAGAGAGAAACGCAGGAGAGTAACATGCTACCTCTTGTGAATGGAGATGCTTAAGGCCTACTGTACTCTGTCTGGTCCTGGACAACCGGTGGTCAAACACGTTCTCTGTCCGCTGTATTTAGGATGACGAGAGAGAGAAACGCAGGAGAGTAACATGCTACCTCTTGTGAATGGAGATGCTTAAGGCCTACTGTACTCTGTCTGGTCCTGGACAACCGGTGGTCAAACACGTTCTCTGTCCGCTGCATTTAGGATGACGAGAGAGAGAAACGCAGGAGAGTAACATGCTACCTCTTGTGAATGGAGATGCTTAAGGCCTACTGTACTCTGTCTGGTCCTGGACAACCGGTGGTCAAACACGTTCTCTGTCCGCTGCATTTAGGATGACGAGAGAGAGAAACGCAGGAGAGTAACATGCTACCTCTTGTGAATGGAGATGCTTAAGGCCTACTGTACTCTGTCTGGTCCTGGACAACCGGTGGTCAAACACGTTCTCTGTCCGCTGCATTTAGGATGACGAGAGAGAGAAATGCAGGAGAGTAACATGCTACCTCTTGTGAATGGAGATGCTTAAGGCCTACTGTATTCTGTCTGGTCCTGGACAACCGGTGGTCAAACACGTTCTCTGTCTGCTGCATTTAGGATGACGAGAGAGAGAAACGCAGGAGAGTAACATGCTACCTCTTGTGAATGGAGATGCTTAAGGCCTACTGTACTCTGTCTGGTCCTGGACAACCGGTGGTCAAACACGTTCTCTGTCTGCTGCATTTAGGATGATAAGAGAGAGAAACGCGGGAGAGTAACATGCTACCTCTTGTGAATGGAGATGCTTTAGGCCTACTGTACTCTGTCTGGTCCTGGACAACCACTGTGTATGCTGGTTTTCATCTGAAACATTCTCTTCCCCTACATTTACATTTACATTTACATTTAAGTCATTTAGCAGACGCTCTTATCCAGAGCGACTTACAAGTTAATTTTTTACCTTTATTTAACCAGGCAAGTCAGTTAAGAACACATTCTTATTTTCAATGACGGCCTGGGAACAGTGGGTTAACTGCCTGTTCAGGGGCAGAACGACAGATTTGTACCTTGTCGGCTCGGGGGTTTGAACTCACAACCTTCTGGTTACTAGTCCAACGCTCTAACCACTAGGCTACACTGCCGCCCCATCTGTGCTGATATCACCTGACTTATGTTAGGAATGTATCACTTTCAGAATCATTGGAGAGGTTGGTTGGGAGAACTAGGTTATTCCAGGAAAAGCAACAGGAGACTAGGTGAAGCTATGCTGCAAATGCCTGATCCTTCCCCCTTCCTGTCTGTCTGTGTTGTGAAGGTATTTCTTTCCCCCTTGCGGCTTTCTATAGCCAGAATGAGAGAAAGAGGGATGAGACTGAGACATTGTCATAATCGAGATCAGGAAGTATCTGAGCCAACTGTTTCCATGGTTTCAGTCAGCTCTATTCATTGGGAGTTCAATTTGGCTTCCAATGCCGATATACTTCCTGGATAATCTTCAGATTGATAACATCACTGTCTAATATTTCTTCATCTCATTCTAGTACTGTAACCAGATAGTGTGGGGATGACCCAATGGCAAAATACAATCAGTATTTAATTGTATTTATTTAATAATTATGTAACTTATTCAGGCAAAATGTTATCAATACGTGTTCAAATTGTATTGTAAAAAACATTAAGAAATTAAAAGTCTTAATAGATTTCCCATCCACTGTCTCGTTGTCTTGTGTCTGATCAGGATGTCCCAGTAAATGTCCTTACTGGAGGTGACGGATGGCAAATTATTGATAAGGAAAAGGGATCATGAATTGTAACCAATGGAAGCTACATTGCTCAGGAGAAGGGAATATTAACTTAATCATTTGCTCATTCTACATCAGTCGCAATGTGACTGGTAATACAAAGTTACTAATATTTATGGGCATTTTAATGAAGCTTCCACACACACACATAACTCTGATTACAACTCACCCAGGTAAGTAGATCATCTATGTTTAGAGTTGATCGTGAAGTTGAAGCCAAACAGGATTTAGTTTTGTTTTATTGATAGGCCTACTAATAAATTATATTTAAAAAGCCAGGAAAAATGTATGACTTCCACACAGCTTGATTGCGATCCAGAATGTTCAGTCATCAGTTAGTCATGTGAACGTACAGTTGAAGTTGGAAGTTCACATACACTTGGAATCATTAAAACTCGTTTTTCAACCACTCCACAAATTTCTTGTTAACAAACTATAGTTTTGGCAAGTCGGTTAGGACATCTTTGAGCAAGACAAGTCATTTTTCCAACAATTGTTTACAGACAGATTATTTCACTGTATCACAATTCCAGTGGGTCAGAAGTTTACATACACTAAGTTGACTTGTGCCTTTAAACAGCTTGGAAAATTCCAGAAAATGATGTCATGTCTTTAGAAGCTTCTGATAGGCTAATTGACATAATTTGAGTCAATTGGAGGTGTACTTGTGGATGTACTTCAAGGCCTACCTTCAAACTCAGTGCCTCTTTGCTTGACATCATGGGAAAATCAAAAGAAATCAGCCAACACCTAAAAAAACAAAAACATTGTCGACCTCCACAAGTCTGGTTCATCCTTGGGAGCAATTTCCAAACGCCTGAAGGTACCACGTTCATCTGTACAAACAATAGTACGCAAGTATAAACACCATGGGACCACGCAGCGTCATACTGCTCAGGAAGGAGACGCGTTCTGTCTCCTAGAGATGAATGTACTTTGGTGCGAAAAGTGCAAATCAATACAATACACTTACTGTTACTGTCTTGGCTACAGTAAACATATCTCCCTGGCACATACAATACACTTACTGTTACTGTCTTGGCTACAGTAAACATATCTCCCTGGCACATACAATACACTTACTGTTACTGTCTTGGCTACAGTATACATATCTCCCTGGCACATACAATACACTTACTGTTACTGTCTTGGCTACAGTAAACATATCTCCCTGGCACATACAATACACTTACTGTTACTGTCTTGGCTACAGTAAACATATCTCCCTGGCACATACAATACACTTACTGTTACTGTCTTGGCTACAGTAAACATATCTCCCTGGCACATACAATACACTTACTGTTACTGTCTTGGCTACAGTAAACATATCTCTCTGGCACATACAATACACTTACTGTTACTGTCTTGGCTACAGTAAACATATCTCCCTGGCACATACAATACACTTACTGTTACTGTCTTGGCTACAGTAAACATATCTCCCTGGCACATACAATACACTTACTGTTACTGTCTTGGCTACAGTAAACATATCTCTCTGGCACATACAATACACTTACTGTTACTGTCTTGGCTACAGTAAACATATCTCCCTGGCACATACAATACACTTACTGTTACTGTCTTGGCTACAGTAAACATATCTCTCTGGCACATACAATACACTTTTGGACCCACCTCTCTGAATTTATGGTGCTTTCAAAACAACTCGAGGCAGGATTTACAATTCCGAGTTAGATGACCGTTCAAAACGTATTTTCCCAGTCTGAGCTCATTTATTCCCGACTTCCCAGTTGTTTTGAACTCACTGAAGTCAAATGAAAAGTTGTTTTGTGCGTGGCACAAATCATTCTTCATTGACAGCACGGTCAATGTTGAATGTTTATCATTTTAAACTTGGAAAAGAGACCCTTATCCCCATATTTGGGACCACACAGCCACTGTCACAGATTCCTTCCAAACCACTCGTTGAATTTGCGATTTCCAACTTTGCCAGTAGATTGTCAAATTGATCCATGATGATCAAATCAAATGTATTCATATAGCCTTTCTTACATCAGCTGATATATCTAAGTGCTGTACAGAAACTCTGCCTAAAACCCCAAACAGCAAGCAATGAAGGTGTAGAGGCACGGTGGCTAGGAAAACTCCCTAGAAAGGCCAACACCTAGGAAGAAACCTAGAGAGGAACCAGGCTATGAGGGATGGCCAGTCATCTTTTGGCTGTGCCGGGTGGAGATTATAACAGAACATGGCCAAGATGTTCAAATGTTCATAAATGACCAGCATGGTCAAATAATAGTAATCACAGTGAACAGGTCAGGTTTCCATAGCCGCAGGCAGAACAGTTGAAACTGGAGCAGTAGCACGACCAGGTGGACTGGAGACAATAAGGAGTCATCATGCCAGGTAGTCCTGAAGCATGGTCCTAGGACTCAGGTCTTCCGGGATAGAGAGAGAGAATTCGAGAGCGCATACTTAAATTCACACAGGACACCGGATAAGACAGGAGAAATACTCCAGATATAACAGACTGACCCTAGCCCCCCGACACAAATTACTGCAGTATAAATATTGGAGGCTGAGACAGGAAGGGTCAGGAGACACTGTGGCCCCATCCGATGATACCCCCGGACAGGGCCAAACAGGCAGGATATAACCCCACCCACTTTCCCAAATCACAGCCCCCACACCACTAGAGGGATATCTTCAACCACCAACTTACCATCCTGAGACAAGGCCGAGTATAGCTCACAGATGGTAAAAAGCTGTCCCTGAAACAGTCTTGATGTGTTCGTCAAAAGAGAGATCAGGGTCCAGAGTAACGCCGAGGTTCTCGCAGTTTTATTTGAGACGACTACATCCATCAAGATTAATTGTCAGATTCAACAGAAGATCTCTTTGTTTCTTGGGACCTAGAACAAGCATCTCTGTTTTGTCTGAGTTTAAAAGTAGAAAGTTAGCAGCCATCCACTGTATCCAGTGCAGTAACTTTAGAGCTGTTTCTACTTCCGGGTTCTACTTCCGGGTTGGAGCGAGCGGTCGCATCTACACTTCGGTCCGCAGGTAGTATAACTTTTCATTACATTTCATTATAGTACAACGGTTTGATTTGTCTAACCTTAGCAATTTCTTCTTAGCTAGCTACATAGCCGTCTTTGTATCAAAGATAATTGCGTAATTATCGTATTTCGTCGTCCTAACGTAGTCTACACTGCTATCTGCCCAGCAGCTAGCTAACGTCCACCGTCTACCAGCACTGTAGTAACTATTACACTCAACTGAACGACTTGATTAGTGTAGTGTTAGCTAGCTACATAGTTGTCTTTGCTGTCTTCGTATCCAAGATAATTGTGTAGTTTAGAGTGTGTAGACTTAGAGTGATTATCTTAATTTACCGAGGTTAGCTAGCCAGCTATTTGTCGTCCTTAAAGGAGGAGATACTGCTAGCTAGCTAGCCAACAGCTAGCCAACGTCTACCGAATAGAACGTCAACAACCTGGTCAACATTCCGCTTCGCTCCACAGGTAGTATCACATTTTCATTTCACTTCATTACAGTACAACGGTTTGATTTGTTTGATCGTAGCTAGCTAGCTACATAGCCGTCTTTGTATCAAAGACAATTGTGTAGTCTAGAGCGATTTTCTAGGTTAGCTAGCCAGCTATTGTCGTTCTTTTAACGTAACGTAACGTAATCAACACTGCTAGCTAGCCAGCTAGCCCCCGAATAGCAGCACTGTAGAAACTATTACACTCAACGGAACGACTTGATTAGTGTAGTGTCAACAACGCAGCCACTGCCAGCTAGCCTACAAAGTCAACAACGCAGCCACTGCCAGCTAGCCTACTCCAGCAGTACTGTATCATTTCAATCATTTTAGTCAATAAGATTCTTGCTACGTAAGCTTAACTTTCTGAACATTCGAGACGTGTAGTCCACTTGTCATTCCAATCTCCTTTGCATTAGCGTAGCCTCTCCTGTAGCCTGTCAACTATGTGTCTATCTATCCCTGTTCTCTCCTCTCTGCACAGAACATACAAACGCTCCACACCGCGTGGCCGCGGCCACCCTAATCTGGTGGTCCCAGCGCGCACGACCCACGTGGAGTTCCAGGTCTCCGGTAGCCTCTGGAACTGCCGATCTGCGGCCAACAAGGCAGAGTTCATCTCAGCCTATGCCTCCCTCCAGTCCCTCGACTTCTTGGCACTGACGGAAACATGGATCACCACAGATAACACTGCTACTCCTACTGCTCTCTCTTCGTCCGCCCACGTGTTCTCGCACACCCGAGAGCTTCTGGTCAGCGGGGTGGTGGCACCGGGATCCTCATCTCTCCCAAGTGGTCATTCTCTCTTTCTCCCCTTACCCATCTGTCTATCACCTCCTTTGAATTCCATGCTGTCACAGTTACCAGCCCTTTCAAGCTTAACATCCTTATCATTTATCGCCCTCCAGGTTCCCTCGGAGAGTTCATCAATGAGCTTGATGCCTTGATAAGCTCCTTTCCTGAGGACGGCTCACCTCTCACAGTCCTGGGCGACTTTAACCTCCCCAAGTCTACCTTTGACTCATTCCTCTCTGCCTCCTTCTTTCCACTCCTCTCCTCTTTTGACCTCACCCTCTCACCTTCCCCCCCTACTCACAAGGCAGGCAATACGCTCAACCTCATCTTTACTAGATGCTGTTCTTCCACTAACCTCATTGCAACTCCCCTCCAAGTCTCCGACCACTACCTTGTATCCCTTTCCCTCTCGCTCTCATCCAACACTTCCCACACTGCCCCTACTCGGATGGTATCGCGCCGTCCCAACCTTCGCTCTCTCTCCCCCGCTACTCTCTCCTCTTCCATCCTATCATCTCTTCCCTCTGCTCAAACCTTCTCCAACCTATCTCCTGATTCTGCCTCATCAACCCTCCTCTCTTCCCTTTCTGCATCCTTTGACTCTCTATGTCCCCTATCCTCCAGGCCGGCTCGGTCCTCCCCTCCCGCTCCGTGGCTCGACGACTCATTGCGAGCTCACAGAACAGGGCTCCGGGCAGCCGAGCGGAAATGGAGGAAAACTCGCCTCCCTGCGGACCTGGCATCCTTTCACTCCCTCCTCTCTACATTTTCCTCCTCTGTCTCTGCTGCTAAAGCCACTTTCTACCACTCTAAATTCCAAGCATCTGCCTCTAACCCTAGGAAGCTCTTTGCCACCTTCTCCTCCCTCCTGAATCCTCCTCCCCCCCCCCTCCTCCCTCTCTGCAGATGACTTCGTCAACCATTTTGAAAAGAAGGTCGACGACATCCGATCCTCGTTTGCTAAGTCAAACGACACCGCTGGTTCTGCTCACACTGCCCTACCCTGTGCTCTGACCTCTTTCTCCCCTCTCTCTCCAGATGAAATCTCGCTTCTTGTGACGGCCGGCCGCCCAACAACCTGCCCGCTTGACCCTATCCCCTCCTCTCTTCTCCAGACCATTTCCGGAGACCTTCTCCCTTACCTCACCTCGCTCATCAACTCATCCCTGACCGCTGGCTACGTCCCTTCCGTCTTCAAGAGAGCGAGAGTTGCACCCCTTCTGAAAAAACCTACACTCGATCCCTCCGATGTCAACAACTACAGACCAGTATCCCTTCTTTCTTTTCTCTCCAAAACTCTTGAATGTGCCGTCCTTGGCCAGCTCTCCCGCTATCTCTCTCAGAATGACCTTCTTGATCCAAATCAGTCAGGTTTCAAGACTAGTCATTCAACTGAGACTGCTCTTCTCTGTATCACGGAGGCGCTCCGCACTGCTGAAGCTAACTCTCTCTCCTCTGCTCTCATCCTTCTAGACCTATCGGCTGCCTTCGATACTGTGAACAATCAGATCCTCCTCTCCACCCTCTCCGAGTTGGGCATCTCCGGCGCGGCCCACGCTTGGATTCCTACCTGACAGGTCGCTCCTACCAGGTGGCGTGGCGAGAATCTGTCTCCTCACCATGCGCTCTCACCACTGGTGTCCCCCAGGGCTCTGTTCTAGGCCCTCTCCTATTCTCGCTATACACCAAGTCACTTGGCTCTGTCATAACCTCACATGGTCTCTCCTATCATTGCTATGCAGACGACACACAATTAATCTTCTCCTTTCCCCCTTCTGATGACCAGGTGGCGAATCGCATCTCTGCATGTCTGGCAGACATATCAGTGTGGATGACGGATCACCACCTCAAGCTGAACCTCGGCAAGACAGAGCTGCTCTTCCTCCCGGGGAAGGACTGCCCGTTCCATGATCTCGCCATCACGGTTGACAACTTCATTGTGTCCTCCTCCCAGAGCGCTAAGAACCTTGGCGTGATCCTGGACAACACCCTGTCGTTCTCAACTAACATCAAGGCGGTGGCCCGTTCCTGTAGGTTCATGCTCTACAACATCCGCAGAGTACGACCCTGCCTCACACAGGAAGCGGCGCAGGTCCTAATCCAGGCACTTGTCATCTCCCGTCTGGATTACTGCAACTCGCTGTTGGCTGGGCTCCCTGCCTGTGCCATTAAACCCCTACAACTCATCCAGAACGCCGCAGCCCGTCTGGTGTTCAACCTTCCCAAGTTCTCTCACGTCACCCCGCTCCTCCGCTCTCTCCACTGGCTTCCAGTTGAAGCTCGCATCCGCTACAAGACCATGGTGCTTGCCTACGGAGCTGTGAGGGGAACGGCACCGCAGTACCTCCAGGCTCTGATCAGGCCCTACACCCAAACAAGGGCACTGCGTTCATCCACCTCTGGCCTGCTCGCCTCCCTACCACTGAGGAAGTACAGTTCCCGCTCAGCCCAGTCAAAACTGTTCGCTGCTCTGGCCCCCAATGGTGGAACAAACTCCCTCACGACGCCAGGACAGCGGAGTCAATCACCACCTTCCGGAGACACCTGAAACCCCACCTCTTTAAGGAATACCTAGGATAGGATAAAGTAATCCTTCTCACCCCCCCTTAAATGATTTAGATGCACTATTGTAAAGTGGCTGTTCCACTGGATGTCATAAGGTGAATTCACCAATTTGTAAGTCGCTCTGGATAAGAGCGTCTGCCAAATGACTTAAATGTAAATGTAAATGAAAAGGTGGATTTGGTCTACCGCGCCTCTACTCTACTTACAGATTACATGATGACTCAAAAAAACACAACATCTTCAGTGGTCTTCCCTATGTAATGATGCAAAATGATGCCTGGACATGGGGTACTCTGAGATCCAATTGTTTCTGGATAAAAAAAATACAAGTATTTTTGCGTCATTTACTGTCAGTGTTGAATTTCGTTTAGGAAAAGATCTATACATTTTTTTAATTCTACACATCTGATGAATGGTGTTGAGTAAGTGAGGGAAGGAGATTTTGAGTTAGCACTTTTGAAGAAAGAGAGAGAAAAAAATAAAAAAGAAAGAAGGAAAGAAAGAGAGAGAGAGAGAGAGAGAGAGGAAGGAGGTAGATTTGTAAGAGCTCAGCTGTGTCCTTCAGATGTAGCTCTGTTCCTCTGTGGGGAGCAGCTGCACCATGACACACACACAGGCCTGGGCTACATTCAAGATCACAACGCTCTGAAATGTTTCTATTTACCATAATACAGAGGAGGCTGCTGGGAGCAGCTAAAGGAGGACGGGTGCGCTGGAATGGAATGAATGGAACAAAGTCGTGTTGTTTCCATATGTTTGACGTGTTTGATACCGTTCAATTAATACTGTACCATTTCAGCCATTACAAGGAGCCCTTCCTCCTATAGCTCCCCCCACCAGCCTCTTCTGCCGTAAAGCTTAGTAACATTTCGCTCTGTAGCATTATGGTTTAACTTAGACAACCTTACGAAAACCACCACTGACAGATGCTCATTCAGTAACAACATACAGTAGGGCTATATTCAACACAAACACCATAATACACAGTTATGTTGTGACTTTTGGCTAATTAATATTCAAGATAATGTATTGATTAATTACTGGAATGGTTAATTGATCTGATTTATTTGATTAATTTGGTTATCCTATCCAAATTAATATTAGAGGGGCACCATTATTAAGGGTTGGATGTAGAGAAACCCTTGGATGAACTCTATCAGTAGTAGTGTTTAAACGTTATACCATTAATTACTATATCAACAATATAATCCAGTCAATTTGACTATATTCTCATTCTGAATAGCCGATAAACTCTGGCGCCTGGAAGACTTGCTGATAATCCCCCGTAACACGTGAGTCAGGAATGAGGATTGGCTGAGAGTGTCAGTCTTTTGACACTCAGAGCGGTAAAACGGGAAGGGAGATGAGTTTTGTTTTTACCTTGTGATAGGGCATAAACTACTCTGTGAAAGGAAGGTCTGACCCCCCTTTCACCCCATTTAATGCAGGCACAGGGAATATCTGTTCTCCAACACCTACAACTGAGGGGCCTTTGACAATAAAAACCTGTAAATGTTGGTCTGTAGGGTGTGTGATTTCACTTGTGGGCTCTTGTTACACCAGTGACTAAAAGTGAGTTAAATATGAATGTAAGTGTGAGTGGAGCTGCCAAGACTGTAACCACCTGTTGTGAACTAACAGAGAGGTAGACAGATGGAGAGAACCGAGGGGAATAGAATCACCTGTTGTGAACTAACAGAGAGGTAGACAGATGGAGAGAACCGAGGGGAATAGAATCACCTGTAGCTAGGGGAATAGAATCACCTGTAGCTAGGGGAATAGAATCACCTGTAGCTAGGGGAATAGAATCACCTGTAGCTAGGAGAATAGAATCACCTGTAGCTAGGGGAATAGAATCACCTGTAGCTAGCCGCATTGAAGCATTCGGACATCCTGAAGTCATGCGCTCCCTGTGCAGCTGTCCCCGGCCACGTTTGCCTTCGGGGGAAATGAATGTCTCATCACCCTTCCTCCTTGTTTATTCTGGCTGTTAAATGGATAGTAAGCAGCCTATGGCTCTGTTTCACTCAGGGACATGATAAAAGAAAGAGGAGCTATAGCACAGACAGTAGTATGGGGAGTTCTGGCACTGACAAACTTCAGATTTTTGTGATTGGCCAGCTGTTAGAACTACAGAAAGCTGAAACTTTACATTTTCCCCAACATTTATATTCAAATTGCCAAACATTTGTTATGGCATACTTTAAAATGGTATATTATGACACCTTTTTTTGAGTAGGCCTAAATTGTGTTTTATAATCATTTTTCAAATAATGATTTCCTGTTAAACTAGTCCACTGGGATGAACATAATCCTACAGCTTTTCATTAGAAGTAAATGTATACAACCTCGGTTGAACTGGGATGCAGGTTGTTGAAGCGGCCTTCGAATACGCTTGAGATTCTAATGCCAATTTAAGTTGGCAGTTTTATCATATTCAATTGCTTGAAGATCCATCTTTCCCCTAATGCGATTCTGATCAATTTAACCCCTTACTGTCCCTATAGGTACCAACTTCAGCTGATTGAGATTCATAGCACACACTCTATACGATCTGTGACTGCAGTGTTCTCTCCTGCCTGCCCGTGTGCCCGTGTGTGCCCGTGTGTGTGTGTGTGTGTGTGTGTGTGTGTGTGAGCGATTTATACAGGCATAGATATCCATTTCACTTAGCCTGCTGATTGTGTGTGAACAAACCCAAACAGTCTTCCCTCTGACGGAATCACACAACAAAACAGTTTATTTATTCAGTGTTCATGGGAATTCATTCAATAAAGATTGAATGACAGAGCAGAAAATACCCTAATATACTGCAATAAGGACACACGTTGGTTTATAATAACAAAGAGGCATTTTCTATGTAACCTCCATTGTCCTCCAAGAGTGGCTGAATACACAGTATCTGACACAGTATCATGGCTCAATAAGTCATCTATATTTCATTAGCAATGATCCCTTTTGGGGCGCTGAGCAAATTTTAGGTCTGGTGAGCGGAAACCTGAACATTGTGAGAATTTTACAGTGGACACTGAGGCTGTACCCTTACAGCTTTAGACAGTAGCCAATAGGCTAGTGTGGCTATTTGAGCATAATGTAGGCCTACCAACCAAACCAATGGAGCCAGTCCCATAACATTACTTATTACCCATCTATAACTGGGTTAATAACTCGCTAACTAGCCAAGAATATCAACAAATATGCAGATGCTCGGATCTGTGCACTGATCTGAAAAGCGCATTCACTCCCTGGTGATTGAAAGACTAGAATTATACTCAGTTGCCCTCTGATTCTGCCTACAACAAAATCGCAGCCTCAATCTTAAAAAGTTAGATTTGTTTTTCTTTGTTGCGTTGAAAAGGGCCTGATGTAATGTTGATTCGATCATAGAAAAAAACGTTGATCTATATAGTGCAAACTAATGGGGCGAACTCAGTGAAGTTCAATGTCTTGCATCTCTGCGCAGCCTGGCATTTCTTCTGTGCTGCAGTCCTGGAGGAAGTGCGCGGCCGCGCGCACACACACAGCTTAGAGGGAACATCGCTAATTAGCCTAATTAGCCTTTGCATCTTCGCCACATTTACACAAAGAGCATCCCACAGAGTGCCCTACTTGTATCTCATACATAACTCATGTTTAAGTATAGATAACCTGAGGCTAGTTAGATACTCAAGGGCAGAGCTGGAGACCTGGAGTCCTCTGGTCACAGACCCATACACAGACTGTTTTACAGACAGGCTAGAGCCTTCTTTTTTACATTGACCTATCTACACAGCATGTGAAATTGGTACATTGGATCGTTTCTTAAAATGAGGGGACAGTGCTGCAGTGTGATATCCCAGTCAGCTGGAGCCAGGGCAGGGTGAGCTACCTCTGTCTCTGTTCTTTCAGTCAGCTCAGAATTTTCCTCCTCTGCCACAGCTGGTCAGGGCAAGCAGAAGGTCAGAGGTCAGACAGACATTCCAAAGATAACTCTCCCCTCAGAACAGCTGTTTCCCAACACCACAATGATACAGTATGTGTTTTTCAGTATGGCTAAGGCTGTACCATGTACAAACTAGGGGTCAGGAACGTCAGTCGGAGCCCTGAAGAGTAATCAATATTAGTCTTGAATGGTTCTATATGGACTAGAGGCCATAGCATAGAAACAAGAGAGGATCTGGTCCATTAGATCATAAAACACATGCTACTGTAGTAGTGAACCACCATTTTGTGTGTTAAAGAGTATTGATGTGGACTGTTTGTATTCCATAAGGCCGTATGATACAGGCTACTCAGCTACTGATCTGCCATTCTGTACCCTATAGAGTAAAGAGTATTGATGTTGGCTGGCTGTAAGATACAGACTAGTACGACTGTGGCTTTGAGCAATTAGCCTTCCTCCTGCTTCTCCTCCAGGGGTTATAATTGCACAGCAACCCTCTCGCTGGAGCGCCACAGAAATCGTACCGCAGCGGCCTTCCGCCAATGATCAAAGTCTGAGCCCACATCTTACCAGTCCCCGATGAGAAGGAAAGAGATAACGAAGAGAGAAGAGAAGACAGAAACAGAGTAAGGGAGGGAATCCACATAGTTCATCTCCCACCTCGACAGCACTGGCTGCTTTACATATGAAGCACCTTTCTCTTTTTAATTCCCAGGACAGGAAACGGTTATCACAGGATGCCCAGAGGGAGAGCAAAGACGAGAGAGGCCATAATCAAGATCCTTCAATATCTTTCATTACACACTGGTCACAGCTTTGGTCTTACCCATGTGAACACACACACACACACACACACACACACACACACACACACACACACACACACACACACACACACACACACACACACACACACACACACACACACACACACACACACACACTTTTACCCCTGGGTGGATTAGGTGTTGTTTAATTTAATTTATTTTTCCATAGGTCTTTTTTCTAGATGCTTCTAGGGTATGGTTGAGTTGCAGTGGCAGTCAGTGCCGTTTAAGATGAGGGAAGACAATTTTTTTAATAATTTCTATTACAGCATATTGGATGTATGTCATTCATATTCCATTCCCACAGTTCAAAGTAATAGCGATAGGTTTAGGCCACTACATGGTACTCAAATGTTCCCTATACCATCATAAGGTTGCTACAACCCAGCCTATAAATTAAAGTTTACAACATAGGTGCACACAGGTCAAGAAAATTTGAGGTGAAAGACAGTGACACATTCAATACCGCGTTGTATCTAACTGATATAGGGTGTAATCATTAGTCCAACAGTTGCAAATGAGAGGTTCTATTGAACAAATTCAGGTATGTTTATCCCCGTTTTGTTACATTTGCTTCCGTTTAAGAAACGTTTTTCAACAGAATGGGCAGAATAAATACACTCCTGAAACAACAGTTCACTTTCATAGCAGCTACGGTGTATTCCTTCTCGCATCTATGCGCTCTCCTACTCTCACCTTTTCCCTTCGCTTGTGGACTTCATTGCACAACACATCAGCTGTATGTAACTAGGCAAAAAAAAACTTTCCAAGCCAAACCATATCATAACCGCTACACACAGCCTACATCGTTGTCACCATATTAGCCAGAGTAATGTCACCGTCAACATAGCTAATGTGTTAGTAAACCCACTTCAGTCATGCAGTAAAGTTACAGTGTATAGTCAGTAAGGAGTTTAGGTGGGCCCCAGTTGCAAAAACAAAAAATTTAACTTGACTTGGAATAGTTCTGGTGTTGGGTTGGATAGTCATAGCCAGCTAGCTAACATAGCATCTCTCTGTTTGAGCATTGTGTTTCAGTAGGCTAAACTAGCTAGCTACATTTTCTAGTTAAGTAAGTGAAACTCAAAGTGAAAAAAAAATGAAATCTCTCTCTCTCCCTCTTGCTTCTCCTTCATTTTGGAAGAAATACAATTGTTCAAAACTGTTCAACTATTAGCAACTAAGTATGCTCTCTCTAATTCTCTCTTTCTCTCTTTCTCTCGGAGGACCTGAGCCCTAGGACCATGCCTCAGGACAACCTGGCATGATGACTCCTTGCTGTCCCCAGTCCACCTGGCCGTGCTGCTGCTCCAGTTTCAACTGTTCTGCCTGCAGCTATGGAATCCTGACCTGTTCAACGGACGTGCTACCTGTCCCAGACCTGCTGTTTTCAACTCTCTAGAGACACCAGGAGTGGTAGAGATACTCTTAATGATCGGCTATGAAAAGCCAACTGACATTTACTCCTGAGGTGCTGACTTGTTGCACCCTCGACAACTACTGTGATTATTATTATTTGACCATGCTGGTCATTTATGAACATTTGAACATCTTGGCCATGCTCTGTTATAATCTCCACCCGGCACAGCCAGAAGAGGACTGACCACCCCTCATAGCCTGGTTCCTCTCTAGGTTTCTTCCTAAGTTTTGGCCTTTCTAGGGAGTTTTTCCTAGCCACCGTGCTTCTACACCTGCATTGCTTGCTGTTTGGGGTTTTAGGCTGGGTTTCTGTACAGCACTTTGAGATATCAGCTGATGTACGAAGGGCTATATAAATACATTTGATTTGATTTGAACATACTTTGGTGCGAAAAGTGCAAATCAATCCCAGAACAACAGATGTTAAGATGTTGGAGGAAACGGCTACAAAAGTATCTATATCCACAGTAAAACGAGTCCTATGTTGACATAACCTGAAAGGCCGCTCAGTAAGGAAGAAGTCACTGCTCCAAAACCGCCATAAAAAAGCCAGACTACGGTTTGCAACTGCACATGGGAACAAAGATTGTACTTTTTGGAGAAATTGCCTCTGGTCTGATGGAAAAAAAATAGAACTGTTTGGCCATAATGACCATTGTTATGTTGGAGGAAAAAGGGGGACGCATACAAGACGAAGAACACCATCCCATCCATGGAGCAGATGTTGTGGTTGTGCTTTGCTACAGGAGGGACTGGTGCACGTCACATCATGAGGAAGGAAAATGATGTGGATATATTGAAGCAACATCTCAAGACATCAGTCAGGAAGTTAGAGCATGGTCACAAATGGGTCTTCCAAATGGACAATGACCCCAAGCATACTTCCAAAGTTGTGGGAAAATGGCTTAAGGACAACGAAGTCGAGGTATTGGAGTGGCCATCACAAGGCCCTGATCTCAATCCTATAGAAAATTTGTGGGCAGAACTGAAAAAGCGTGTGCGAGCAAGGAGGCCTACAAACCTGAATCCGTTACACCAGCTCTGTCAGGAGGAATGGGCCAAAATTCACCTAACCTATTGTGGGAAGCTTGTGGAAGGCTAACCGAAACGTTTGGCCCAAGTTAAACAATTTAAAGGCAATGCTACCAATTGATTGCATGTAAACTTCTGACCCACTGGGAATGTGATGAAAGAAATAAAAGCTGAAATAAATCATTCTCGCTCGCCACTATTATTCTGACATTTCACATTCTTAAAATACAGTGATGATCCTACCTGACCTAAAACAGGGATTTTTTACTTGGATTAAATGTCAGGAATTGTGAAAAACTGAGTTTAAATGTATTTGGCTAAGGTGTGTGTAAACCTCTGACTTCAAGGGCTGAAGCAGGGCCAGGGGCGTGCGCACACACACACGCACACACACACACACACACACACACACACACACACACACACACACACACACACACACACACACACGCACGCACGCGCACGCACGCACGCACGCACACGCACACGCACGCACGCACGCACACACACATACACACACACACACGCACACACACACACACACACACACACACACACACACACACACACACACACACACAGCATCTATTTTTCCTTATTACCAAACATTCAGCTGGAGGCAAGGTTACTTCATTACTAGTGTGAGGGTGGTGGTGGTGAGGTGGGCTACCTGACGGGGTAGGCTGGCTCTTGTTCTGACTGAGAAATATAACCTACACCGTATTACTTACAGTAAACCAACCAATCCACTTACTAAAAGTCTATATCCAGTATAGCCAATACAGACAGATTTCTATGAGGAAACTTTATGAGGAATGCCAACTTGAGCATTTCCCCGTAGGCCTAGGTATATTGTTTGTTTAGCATGTAATTAAAGTTGCCTATTTATTTATGCTCAGATGAGAGCTTGCATTTGTAGGACTATGTGTTAGCAATTGTGCTTCTTTAAATTCATGCTTAGACAGAGTCATCATGTTGCTTAACCCCCCCCCCCCCCCCAAACATTGTTTGGGACAATCCATTCTAAAATGCCAGTGACATAATATTACATTTTGTGCTAATTCAAATTTAAATTATAATATTTTCAATTTCCATGAATTGTGTTAGTTTCAAATAAATGTGCATTGTATCTGATTTTAAGGTGTAGGCTATTTTTGTATATTTTTGTATAGTGTGTGGATCCCATTGAGTTTTTACCTGTTGAGTGTATGGGACCATTTCCGGTTTCAGGAGGTTTGCTCCTAAATCAGGAGGCCAGGTGGTGTGTAGACAGTATGCTGTTCATGAACCTCTCATGTATTAGCCAAAACTGTGCCAGTCTTTCATTTTTGGGGGTGTTTGGGTGATGCTGTTTTTTCAATAGAAGCCTCTTTGAAGTACAACTATTCTTTACCCTTGAATTACTGGACTGTACATTTGTAAATATCATCACTGTTGCCCTGTGGGCATACAGTATAACACTGTAAATCAAACCATCTACTGTCCAACTGTGTGCCCAAAACCCAAAGAACTATGCTGCTGGATCCGCCATCCCACTATTGAACTGAGTAACATGTAAGATTAAACAACCCCAGGCCTCATTTGAATGGCTTTGCGTGGAGTAATATTTTACCTTTGTTCTGTTACATCACACATTCCTTGGCTATGTTCTCAAAATACTACACGAGGACACCTGTTAAATGTCCATGTATTGGTTCAACAACACCAGTGTGTATAAAGAAGGGGACTGAGCCCAGTAGACTACATTAGATCTGAAGAGACATTGTTTCAGAATGAGGGGTGTTGTAGCTCTGCTGGTGTTGCGGTACTGTCTGTCTGGGTCATGGAGAGAGTAGAGGGGACAGAGAGGAGGATATCACTGAACAGGGTCACAGTGAAGGATGAGAGAGCAGGGAGAGTGATGCTGAACCGTTGGCCACCAAGCCTGACATCTGGACTGAGTAGACTACATTAGATCTGAAGAGGTATTGTTTCAGAATGAGGGGTGTTGCTGTACTGTCTGTCTGGGACATGGAGAGAGTAGAGGGGACAGAGAGGAGGATATCACTGAACAGAGTCACAGTGAAGGATGAGAGACTGATGCTGAACCGTTGACCACCAAGCCTGACATCTGGACTGAGCTGAGGAACATGGTGGTGGAACAGAGAGGGGAGCTGAGGAACATGGTGGTGGAACAGAGAGGGGAGCTGAGGAACATGGTGGTGGAACAGAGAGAGGAGCTGAGGAACATGGTGGTGGAACAGAGAGAGGAGCTGAGGAACATGGTGGTGGAACAGAGAGAGGAGCTGAGGAACATGGTGGTGGAACAGAGAGAGGAGCTGAGGAACATGGTGGTGGAACAGAGAGAGGAGCTGAGGAACATGGTGGTGGAACAGAGAGAGGAGCTGAGGAACATGGTGGTGGAACAGAGAGAGGAGCTGAGGAACATGGTGGTGGAACAGAGAGGGAGCTGAGGAACATGGTGGTGGAACAGAGAGGAGCTGAGGAACATGGTGGTGGAACAGAGAGAGGAGCTGAGGAACATGGTGGTGGAACAGAGAGAGGAGCTGAGGAACATGGTGGTGGAACAGAGAGAGGAGCTGAGGAACATGGTGATGGAACAGAGAGGGGAGCTGAGGAACATGGTGGTGGAACAGAGAGAGGAGCTGAGGAACATGGTGGTGGAACAGAGAGAGGAGCTGAGGAACATGGTGGTGGAACAGAGAGAGGAGCTGAGGAACATGGTGGTGGAACAGAGAGAGGAGCTGAGGAACATGGTGGTGGAACAGAGAGGGGAGCTGAGGAACATGGTGGTGGAACAGAGAGGGGAGCTGAGGAACATGGTGGTGGAACAGAGAGAGGAGCTGAGGAACATGGTGATGGAACAGAGAGGGGAGCTGAGGAACATGGTGGTGGAACAGAGAAGGGAGCTGAGGAACATGGTGGTGGAACAGACAGAGGAGCTGAGGAACATGGTGGTGGAACAGAGAGAGGAGCTGAGGAACATGGTGGTGGAACAGAGAGCTGAGGAACATGGTGGTGGAACAGAGAGGGGAGCTGAGGAACATGGTGGTGGAACAGAGAGAGGAGCTGAGGAACATGGTGGTGGAACAGAGAGAGGAGCTGAGGAACATGGTGGTGGAACAGAGAGAGGAGCTGAGGAACATGGTGATGGAACAGAGAGGGGAGCTGAGGAACATGGTGGTGGAACAGAGAGAGGAGCTGAGGAACATGGTGGTAGAACAGAGAGAGGAGCTGAGGAACATGGTGGTGGAACAGAGAGAGGAGCTGAGGAACATGGTGGTGGAACAGAGAGGGGTGCTGAGGAACATGGTGGTGGAACAGAGAGGGGAGCTGAGGAACATGGTGGTGGAACAGAGAGAGGAGCTGAGGAACATGGTGGTGGAACAGAGAGAGGAGCTGAGGAACATGGTGGTGGAACAGAGAGAGGAGCTGAGGAACATGGTGGTGGAACAGAGAGGGGAGCTGAGGAACATGGTGGTGGAACAGAGAGGGGAGCTGAGGAACATGGTGGTGGAACAGAGAAGGGAGCTGAGGAACATGGTGGTGGAACAGACAGAGGAGCTGAGGAACATGGTGGTGGAACAGAGAGAGGAGCTGAGGAACATGGTGGTGGAACAGAGAGAGGAGCTGAGGAACATGGTGGTGGAACAGAGAGAGGAGCTGAGGAACATGGTGGTGGAACAGAGAGGGGAGCTGAGGAACATGGTGGTGGAACAGAGAGGGGAGCTGAGGAACATGGTGGTGGAACAGAGAAGGGAGCTGAGGAACATGGTGGTGGAACAGACAGAGGAGCTGAGGAACATGGTGGTGGAACAGAGAGAGGAGCTGAGGAACATGGTGGTGGAACAGAGAGCTGAGGAACATGGTGGTGGAACAGAGAGCTGAGGAACATGGTGGTGGAACAGAGAGAGGAGCTGAGGAACATGGTGGTGGAACAGAGAGAGGAGCTGAGGAACATGGTGGTGGAACAGAGAGAGGAGCTGAGGAACATGGTGATGGAACAGAGAGGGGAGCTGAGGAACATGGTGGTGGAACAGAGAGAGGAGCTGAGGAACATGGTGGTAGAACAGAGAGAGGAGCTGAGGAACATGGTGGTGGAACAGAGAGAGGAGCTGAGGAACATGGTGGTGGAACAGAGAGAGGAGCTGAGGAACATGGTGATGGAACAGAGAGAGGAGCTGAGGAACATGGTGGTGGAACAGAGAGGAGCTGAGGAACATGGTGGTGGAACAGAGAGAGGAGCTGAGGAACATGGGTGCCAGACTGACAGCTAGTGACAGCCAGGTGGACAAATTGAAAGGAGAGGTGGAGGGGTTGAAGAGAGAGTAAGCAGGTGAGGCTGCTGTACTAAATTACTGCATAAAGGTATTTTATTTTTCTCACCTGGTCAATATAAGTCTGCTAACCATGTGTATGTGATAAATAAAATTTGATTTGATTTGATTTAAGTGTTGGTACCTGAACATGTAAGAGCATTTCCTGTAATTCCAGTCCACACAGCTGAACTATCAGCCATGGGGGCTAGACTGAGCGCCAGTGAGAGCCAGGTGAAGGAGCTGAAAGGAGAGGTGGAGGAGCCAAGAGGAGAGGTGGAGGAGCCGAGAGGAGAGGTGGAGGAGCCGAGAGGAGAGGTGGAGGAGCCGAAAGGAGAGGTGGAGGAGCCGAGAGGAGAGGTGGAGGAGCCGAAAGGAGAGGTGGAGGAACTGAAAGGAGAGGTGGAGGAGCTGAAAGGAGAGGTGGAGGAGCTGAAAGGAGAGGTGGAGGAGCTGAAAGGAGAGGTGGAGGAGCTGAGAGGAGAGGTGGAGGAGCTGAGAGGAGAGGTGGAGGAGCTGAGAGGAGAGTTGGAGGAGCTGAAAGGAGAGGTGGAGGAGCTGAAGGAGAGGTAGAGGAGCTGAAAGGAGAGGTGGAGGAGCTGAAAGGAGAGGTGGAGGAACTGAAAGGAGAGGTGGAGGAGCTGAAAGGAGAGGTGGAGGAGCTGAAAGGAGAGGTGGAGGAGCTGAAAGGAGAGGTGGAGGAGCTGAGAGGAGAGGTGGAGCTGAAAGGAGAGGTGGAAGAACTGAAAGGAGAGGTAGAGGAGCTGAAAGGAGAGGTAGAGGAGCTGAGAGGAAAGGTGGAGGAACAAAAAGGAGAGGTGGAGGAGCTGAAAGGAGAGGTGGAGGAGCTGAGAGGAAAGGTGGAGCTGAAAGGAGAGGTGGAAGAATTGAAAGGAGAGGTAGAGGAGCTGACAGGAGAGGTGGAAGAATTGAAAGGAGAGGTAGAGGAGCTGAGAGGAGAGGTGGAGGAGCTGAAAGGAGAGGTGGAGCAGCTGAGAGGAGAGGTGGAGGAACTGAAAGGAGAGGTGGAGGAGCTGAAAGGAGAGGTGGAGGAGCTGAGAGGAAAGGTGGAGCTGAAAGGAGAGGTGGAAGAACTGAAAGGAGAGGTAGAGGAGCTGAGAGGAGAGGTGGAGGAGCTGAGAGGAGAGGTGGAGGAGCTGAGAGGAGAGGTGGAGGAGCTGAAAGGAGAGGTGGAGCAGCTGAGAGGAGAGGTGGAGGAACTGAAAGGAGAGGTAGAGGAGCTGAGAGGAGAGGTGGAGGAACTAAAAGGAGAGGTGGAGGAGCTGAAAGGAGAGGTAGAGGAGCTGAGAGGAGAGGTGGAGGAGCTGAAAGGAGAGGTGGAGCAGCTGAGAGGAGAGGTGGAGGAACTGAAAGGAGAGGTAGAGGAGCTGAGAGGAGAGGTGGAGGAACTAAAAGGAGAGGTGGAGGAGCTGAAAGGAGAGGTGGAGGAGCTGAGAGGAAAGGTGGAGCTGAAAGGAGAGGTGGAAGAACTGAAAGGAGAGGTGGAGGAGCTGAGAGGAGAGGTGGAGGAGCTGAGAGGAGAGGTGGAGGAGCTGAGAGGAGAGGTGGAGGAGCTGAAAGGAGAGGTAGAGGAGCTGAGAGGAGAGGTGGAGGAGCTGAAAGGAGAGGTGGAAGAACTGAAAGGAGAGGTAGAGGAGCTGAGAGGAGAGGTGGAGGAGCTGAGAGGAGAGGTGGAGGAGCTGAGAGGAGAGGTGGAGGAGCTGAAAGGAGAGGTAGAGGAGCTGAGAGGAGAGGTGGAGGAGCTGAAAGGAGAGGTGGAAGAACTGAAAGGAGAGGTAGAGGAGCTGAAAGGATTGGTAGAGGAGCTGAAAGGAGAGGTGGAGGAGCTGAGAGGAGAGGTGGAGGAGCTGAGAGGAGAGGTGGAGGAGCTGAGAGGAGAGGTGGAGTAGCTGAAAGGAGAGGTGGAGGAGCTGAGAGGAGAGGTGGAGGAGCTGAGAGGAGAGGTGGAGGAACTAAAAGGAGAGGTGGAGGAGCTGAAAGGAGAGGTGGAGGAGCTGAAAGGAGAGGTGGAGGAGCTGAGAGGAGAGGTGGAGGAGCTGAAAGGAGAGGTGGAGGAGCTGAAAGGAGAGGTGGAGGAGCTAAAAGGAGAGGTGGAGGAGCTGAAAGGAGAGGTGGAGGAGCTGAGAGGAGAGGTGGAGGAGCTGAAAGGAGAGGTGGAGGAGCTGAAAGGAGAGGTGGTAGGAGCTGAAAGGAGAGGTGGAGGAGCTGAGAGGAGAGGTGGAGGAGCTGAAAGGAGAGGTGGAGGAGCTGAAAGGAGAGGTGGAGGAGCTAAAAGGAGAGGTGGAGGAGCTGAAAGGAGAGGTGGAGGATCTGAAAGGAGAGATAGAGGAGCTGAAAGGAGAGGTGGAGGAGCTGAAAGGAGAGATAGAGGAGCTGAAAGGAGAGGTAGAGCAGCTGAGAGGAGAGGTGGAGGAGCTGTTAGGAGAGGTGAAGTTGCTGCAGAAAGGTGGTGAACCAGAGAGTGGAGATGAGTCACTAAGACTGAACTGCACTTCCAAGAACAAGGTGGAGGAACCGGAGAGAGAAGACAGGTAAAGCCCAGAAGTTACCTCTAGCCTTATTACTTTGATGTAGAAAGAAGCTGTTTGTTTAAATTCATCAACACTTCATTTGCTTTTTCTTTACATGACATTTTAGCACTAGATGGCAGATGGACAGCCAGTGAGAGCCAGGTGGAGGAGCTGAAGACAGAGAACAGAGGGAAAGTAAGACAGCTACATGTCATTTGATTACTTTCATCAACAAAGACATGGTTTGTTGAAGTCATCAACAGTTTATTTGTATTGTTACATGATATCCTAGGACTTGGGATCAGAGTGACAGTCAGTAGAGGAGCTGAAGACAGAGAACAGAGGGACAGTCAGTGGAGGAGCTGAAGACAGAGAACAGAGGGACAGTCAGTGGAGGAGCTGAAGACAGAGAACAGAGGGACAGTCAGTGGAGGAGCTGAAGACAGAGAACAGAGGGGCAGTCAGTGGAGGAGCTGAAGACAGAGAACAGAGGGACAGTCAGTGGAGGAGCTGAAGACAGAGAACAGAGGGACAGTCAGTGGAGGAGCTGAAGACAGAGAACAGAGGGACAGTCAGTGGAGGAGCTGAAGACAGAGAACCGAGGGGCAGTGAGTGGAGGAGCTGAAGACAGAGAACAGAGGGACAGTCAGTGGAGGAGCTGAAGACAGAGAACAGAGGGGCAGTGAGTGGAGGAGCTGAAGACAGAGAACAGAGGGACAGTCAGTGGAGGAGCTGAAGACAGAGAACAGAGGGACAGTCAGTGGAGGAGCTGAAGACAGAGAACAGAGGGACAGTCAGTGGAGGAGCTGAATCAAATCAAATCAAATCAAATTTATTTATATAGCCCTTCGTACATCAGCTGATATCTCAAAGTGCTGTACAGAAACCCAGCCTAAAACCCCAAACAGCAAGCAATGCAGGTGTAGAAGCACGGTGGCTAGGAAAAACTCCCTAGAAAAGCCAAAACCTAGGAAGAAACCTAGAGAGGAACCAGGCTATGTGGGGTGGCCAGTCCTCTTCTGGCTGTGCCGGGTAGAGATTATAACAGAACATGGCCAAGATGTTCAAATGTTCATAAATGACCAGCATGGTCGAATAATAATAAGGCAGAACAGTTGAAACTGGAGCAGCAGCACGGCCAGGTGGACTGGGGACAGCAAGGAGTCATCATGTCAAGTAGTCCTGGGGCATGGTCCTAGGGCCGCGGTTCAGTTGAAACTGGAGCAGCAGCACGGCCAGGTGGACTGGGGACAGCAAGGAGTCATCATGTCAGGTAGTCCTGGGGCATGGTCCTAGGGCTCAGGTCCTCCGAGAGAGAGAAGGAGAGAATTAGAGAACGCACACTTAGATTCACACAGGACACCGAATTGGACAGGAGAAGTACTCCAGATATAACAAACTGACCCCAGCCCCCCGACACATAAACTACTGCAGCATAAATACTGAAGGCTGAGACAGGAGAACAGAGGGGCAGTCAGTGGAGGAGCTGAAGACAGAGAACAGAGGGACAGTCAGTGGAGGAGCTGAAGACAGAGAACAGAGGGACAGTCAGTGGAGGAGCTGAAGACAGAGAACAGAGGGACAGTCAGTGGAGGAGCTGAAGACAGAGAATGCATGTCTTAATAAGAATACTTATACATCAAAATGTAAATCAATTTAGAACATTTGACATTTTTTCCGGATTTTTTTGTTGTTATTCTGTCTCTCACTGTTCAAATAAACCTACCATTAAAATTATAGACTGATCATTTCTTTGTCAGTTTGCAAACGTACAAAATCAGCAGGGAATCGAATACTGAAGTGCTCTGTCTGTCGCATGCTTCCTTGTCGAAACAGTTCCAACATATATGGTCACAACATTTTGTTCCGCTTTTGTGTGTTTTGTTTGTTGTTCTGCAGTCGTTCTGCAGATTATTTTCTTGAGGCAAGTTGAAGTTCAGCTGCCGAAGTCTATGCCCCTTTATTGGTGATTGGTCAACAGTACTACCCCTAGTAGGAGTGGGAACTATGGATGGGATTCTTCAATAAAGGGTTTGTTGTCATTCAACGAGAAACTACTAGTTTCCATGCACATTATGTTCACTTGAGAAACATTGCACCAAACATCTTAGTTAGATCTCCTCAGCGAAAATGTCAAAAACAATTACAGATTTCTTGATTTATCGTAGATTAATTCTGACTATTTTGAAGACGTATACTGGCTATGTTGTTGCTACGGCATTAAGAAAAACAAAACATTTCTTTAAACCTTTATTCAGTTAAGTTCAGAACAAATTCTTACATTCAATGACGGCCTAGGAACAGTGGGTTAACTGCCTTGTTCAGGGGCAGAATGACAGAATGACAGATTTTGACCTTGTCAGCTCAGGCATTCGACCTTTCGGTTACGAGTCCAACGCTCTAACCACTAGGCTACCTGCCGCCCCATGTCAAGAGGAACAAACAGCAATATTCCTGCTTTTCAAGGGAGTATTGCCAGCAACAGATGTTATCTTCCCCTAGCTGAGTTCTGCTAGGAGCAAACCGGACCTCAGGCCTTGAGTCTCCTAGGGTTGTAAATCCATCAATATAGACACAGGACATTTCATTTCCATCCTTATTGTATGACTCTATGATCACTGTTCCTATATATGTAGAACATACTCCGCAGTACAGACATCAGTATAGACACAGCGATAGAGAGGGGAATTATCTCGCCGCCATGTTTCTTTCATGCCTGCAGCATGTATATTTAGAGAGCTAGTGTCCTGGGAAGCACACAACCTTCACAGCAGACTGAGCTGAGAGGTTCAGATGTTAGGATCAAGCAGATTAGATAGAGGCTCTGAGGAATCTGTCTACACATCACTGTACTGGAGAGACTGCAGGGAAATACATCGATCCGACACAGAAGACAGAGATGGAGATGTTGAACAGAGTCTTGTAGTAATAATGTTACATGACATGGTCCCGACGGTCTCTTTTCCCCGTGTTGCTCGATGGGTACCGAGATCATTTGGAATATTTTGTATTTGCTAAATGTAACTTTTTCCAGCCCATCTTTATATTTGTGATGTTGACTTCTAGCAGGGTTCTACCCACCCGTTCCACTGTTCTGTTCCTCTGTTCCTCAGTCATTCTAAGTTCTGTTCCAGAATAGTTACGTGGAGAGTCATCATGCTAAGGCAACCTTATCAAAGAACCAAGCCATGCAAGACAGACAAAAAGAAAACTCTTTCATTCCAATATAGTCCCTGAGATACTCCATAATCCTTATTGCTATGTTGAAAACAAGACGTGGGTCGGGATTCAACTTTTTAATTGTTTTTCTCAGCCTTTGTGGTTTGGGGGGGCAAATGTTGCGGAATTCTCCCCTGCTTGTCAATTGGTATGATTCTCTGCTCACATCTCCATGGTGATGTGGTGAACTGCTTTCTGCTGCAGAATGGTGTCAGTGACCTAGCTGGGTGCTACACATTGGTAGTGGATGAGGTCCAGCCCAGTACTGTAGGTCTCAGGGTGGGCTACTGTATGAGACTATAGCTGCAACCAGCTTACCTCAGATTTCACTGCTTCTGATTCTGCTGGTAGTCCAATCACATATTACATGCTCTGATTTGAAGTGAAGGTAAATTAGAGAAGAGATGGATCACCTATCACATGTCTGGGGAAGGCATTAGAGAAGAGATGGATCACCTATCACATGTCTGGGGAAGCATTAGAGAAGAGATGGATCACCTATCACATGTCTGGGGAAGGCATTAGAGAAGAGATGGATCACCTATCACATGTCTGGGGAAGGCATTAGAGAAGAGATGGATCACCTATCACATGTCTGGGGAAGCATTAGAGAAGAGATGGATCACCTATCACATGTCTGGGGAAGCATTAGAGAAGAGATGGATCACCTATCACATGTCTGGGGAAGGCATTAGAGAAGAGATGGATCACCTATCACATGTCTGGGGAAGCATTAGAGAAGAGATGGATCACCTATCACATGTCTGGGGAAGCATTAGAGAAGAGATGGATCACCTATCACATGTCTGGGGAAGGCATTAGAGAAGAGATGGATCACCTATCACATGTCTGGGGAAGCATTAGAGAAGAGATGGATCACCTATCACATGTCTGGGGAAGCATTAGAGAAGAGATGGATCACCTATCACATGTCTGGGGAAGCATTAGAGAAGAGATGGATCACCTATCACATGTCTGGGGAAGCATTAGAGAAGAGATGGATCACCTATCACATGTCTGGGGAAGCATTAGAGAAGAGATGGATCACCTATCACATGTCTGGGGAAGGCATTAGAGAAGAGATGGATCACCTATCACATGTCTGGGGAAGCATTAGAGAAGAGATGGATCACCTATCACATGTCTGGGGAAGGCATTAGAGAAGAGATGGATCACCTATCACATGTCTGGGGAAGGCATTAGAGAAGAGATGGATCACCTATCACATGTCTGGGGAAGCATTAGAGAAGAGATGGATCACCTATCACATGTCTGGGGAAGCATTAGAGAAGAGATGGATCACCTATCACATGTCTGGGGAAGCATTAGAGAAGAGATGGATCACCTATCACATGTCTGGGGAAGGCATTAGAGAAGAGATGGATCACCTATCACATGTCTGGGGAAGCATTAGAGAAGAGATGGATCACCTATCACATGTCTGGGGAAGCATTAGAGAAGAGATGGATCACCTATCACATGTCTGGGGAAGCATTAGAGAAGAGATGGATCACCTATCACATGTCTGGGGAAGCATTAGAGAAGAGATGGATCACCTATCACATGTCTGGGGAAGCATTAGAGAAGAGATGGATCACCTATCACATGTCTGGGGAAGCATTAGAGAAGAGATGGATCACCTATCACATGTCTGGGGAAGCATTAGAGAAGAGATGGATCACCTATCACATGTCTGGGGAAGCATTAGAGAAGAGATGGATCACATATCACATGTCTGGGGAAGCATTAGAGAAGATATGGATCACCTATCACATGTCTGGGGAAGCATTAGAGAAGAGATGGATCACCTATCACATGTCTGGGGAAGCATTAGAGAAGAGATGGATCACCTATCACATGTCTGGGGAAGCATTAGAGAAGAGATGGATCACCTATCACATGTCTGGGGAAGCATTAGAGAAGAGATGGATCACCTATCACATGTCTGGGGAAGCATTAGAGAAGAGATGGATCACCTATCACATGTCTGGGGAAGCATTAGAGAAGAGATGGATCACCTATCACATGTCTGGGGAAGCATTAGAGAAGAGATGGATCACCTATCACATGTCTGGGGAAGCATTAGAGAAGAGATGGATCACCTATCACATGTCTGGGGAAGCATTAGAGAAGAGATGGATCACCTATCACATGTCTGGGGAAGCATTAGAGAAGAGATGGATCACCTATCACATGTCTGGGGAAGCATTAGAGAAGAGATGGATCACCTATCACATGTCTGGGGAAGCATTAGAGAAGAGATGGATCACCTATCACATGTCTGGGGAAGCATTAGAGAAGAGATGGATCACCTATCACATGTCTGGGGAAGCATTAGAGAAGAGATGGATCACCTATCACATGTCTGGGGAAGGCATTAGAGAAGAGATGGATCACCTATCACATGTCTGGGGAAGCATTAGAGAAGAGATGGATCACCTATCACATGTCTGGGGAAGGCATTAGAGAAGAGATGGATCACCTATCACATGTCTGGGGAAGCATTAGAGAAGAGATGGATCACCTATCACATGTCTGGGGAAGCATTAGAGAAGAGATGGATCACCTATCACATGTCTGGGGAAGGCATTAGAGAAGAGATGGATCACCTATCACATGTCTGGGGAAGCATTAGAGAAGAGATGGATCACCTATCACATGTCTGGGGAAGCATTAGAGAAGAGATGGATCACCTATCACATGTCTGGGGAAGCATTAGAGAACAGATGGATCACCTATCACATGTCTGGGGAAGCATTAGAGAAGAGATGGATCACCTATCACATGTCTGGGGAAGCATTAGAGAAGAGATGGATCACCTATCACATGTCTGGGGAAGCATTAGAGAAGAGATGGATCACCTATCACATGTCTGGGGAAGCATTAGAGAAGAGATGGATCACCTATCACATGTCTGGGGAAGCATTAGAGAAGAGATGGATCACCTATCACATGTCTGGGGAAGGCATTAGAGAAGAGATGGATCACCTATCACATGTCTGGGGAAGCATTAGAGAAGAGATGGATCACCTATCACATGTCTGGGGAAGGCATTAGAGAAGAGATGGATCACCTATCACATGTCTGGGGAAGCATTAGAGAAGAGATGGATCACCTATCACATGTCTGGGGAAGCATTAGAGAAGAGATGGATCACCTATCACATGTCTGGGGAAGCATTAGAGAACAGATGGATCACCTATCACATGTCTGGGGAAGCATTAGAGAAGAGATGGATCACCTATCACATGTCTGGGGAAGCATTAGAGAAGAGATGGATCACCTATCACATGTCTGGGGAAGCATTAGAGAAGAGATGGATCACCTATCACATGTCTGGGGAAGCATTAGAGAAGAGATGGATCACCTATCACATGTCTGGGGAAGCATTAGAGAAGAGATGGATCACCTATCACATGTCTGGGGAAGGCATTAGAGAAGAGATGGATCACCTATCACATGTCTGGGGAAGCATTAGAGAAGAGATGGATCACCTATCACATGTCTGGGGAAGCATTAGAGAAGAGATGGATCACCTATCACATGTCTGGGGAAGCATTAGAGAAGAGATGGATCACCTATCACATGTCTGGGGAAGCATTAGAGAAGAGATGGATCACCTATCACATGTCTGGGGAAGCATTATGGAAGAGATGGATCACCTATCACATGTCTGGGGAAGCATTAGGGAACGAGGGAAGTCCTGGGGAGCAGCAGGGGCTGCTGCTTTTCTCAGCTCCTTCTGGCTCTTAATTGGTCTGTTAATGTCACTAATTGCTCAGAGGGAGCTCCTACCTGGTGTCCCTGGCCTGGAGATGAGAACTGAAACCAGCAGACACTACTGCTCTGGAGGACAGGAGTTAGCTATAGCTTTTCCTGCATGGAGCCTTGAGGGCCCCAAACATCTCCTTCCTCTGCTGGCTTCCACCCAAATCACACCACATCTCCCAATTCATATTCATTGATGTTACATAGTAGGGGAGGGGGAAGATGATGGGGGCGGAGTGGGCTGCCTGTTGCCAAGGGGGCATTGTTTATTTGCATATCTAGAACTGGATAAATCTACGAGGTAAAGACTATGTTCTCATTAGTACTAATAGTATGCTGCCCCTGCCCACTGATACTACAGCATTCATCTTTCAGAAACTCCCTCCCTCCACCCGTCCCGCGCAGCTAAAGGCATGCTTCACTTTCTCCCTCCTCCCTCTACCCTTCGCCAGTGTAAAATACTTCACCCCTGCAGACAGAGACAGATGGAGAGAGCAACACCAGCCTTCCACTCATCTCCAATGATTTACGCCATCACAGCACACGCACAAAAACACACACTTTCCACTGGATGAGATGGCACATGTTTATACATACATGCACGCACGCGCGCACGCACTCGCACGCGCACGCACTCGCACACACACACACACACACACACACACACACACACACACACACACACACACACACACACACACACACACACACACACACACACACGCGCTCAACGTGGACGCTTGATGAGATGACACACAGCTGAGTGTGTGAAGACACCTGTCTCATCTGAATGTTATTAAATGCTGATACTCCGGGTCTTTTTCAGAGGACATGTGACGAGGAGCATTGAAGCAATGGCAACAGAGGTTGACATCAGTTGTCCCTCTTTATGATAGTTAAGGGAGAACCAGGAATGTGTCAGACCAGACATCAGTTGTCCCTCTCTATAACAGTTAAGGGAGAACCAGGAAGGTGTCAGACCAGACATCAGTTGTCCCTCTCTATAACAGTTAAGGGAGAACCAGGAAGGTGTCAGACCAGACATCAGTTGTCCCTCTCTATAACAGTTAAGGGAGAACCAGGAAGGTGTCAGACCAGACATCAGTTGTCCCTCTCTATAACAGTTAAGGGAGAACCAGGAAGGTGTCAGACCAGACATCAGTTGTCCCTCTCTATAACAGTTAAGGGAGAACCAGGAAGGTGTCAGACCAGACATCAGTTGAGATGGAAGTTTAGAGGGAGGTGAGGGGGAAGGAGGGAGAGAGTGGAGATGGAAGTTTAGAGTGAAGGGATGGAGGGATGGAAGTTTAGAGGGAGGTGAGGGGGAAGGAGGGAGAGGGTGGAGATGGAAGTTTGAGAGGGAGGGGATGGAGGGATGGACATTTAGAGGGAGGTGAGGGGGAAGGAGGGAGAGGGTGGAGATGGAAGTTTAGAGGGAGATGCGGGGGAAGGAGGGATGGACGTTTAGAGGGAGGTGAGGAGGAAGGAGGGAGAGGGTGGAGATGGAAGTTTAGAGGGAGATGAGGGGGAAGGAGGGAGAGGGTGGAGATGGAAGTTTAGAGGGAGATGAGGGGGAAGGAGGGAGAGGGTGGAGATGGAAGTTTAGAGGGAGATGAGGGGGAAGGAGGGAGAGAGTGGGGATGGACGTTTGGAGGGAGATGAGGGGGAAGAAGGGAGAGGGTGGGGATGGACGTATAGAGGGAGATGAGGGGGAATGAGGGAGAGAGTGGGGATGGAAGTTTATAGGGAGATGAGGGGAAGGGGGAAGGAGGGTGGGGATGGAAGTATAGAGGGAGATGAGGGGGAAGGAGGGAGAGGGTGGAGATGGAAGTTTAGAGGGAGGTGAGGGGGAAGGAGGGAGAGGGTGGAGATGGAAGTTTAGAGGGAGGTGAGGGGAAAGGAGGGAGAGGGTGGAGATGGAAGTTTAGAGGGAGGTGAGGGGAAAGGAGGGAGAGGGTGGAGATGGAAGTTTAGAGGGAGGTGAGGGGGAAGGAGGGAGAGGGTGGAGATGGAAGTTTAGAGAGAAGGGATGGAGGGATGGACGTTTAGAGGGAGGTGAGGTGGAAGGAGGGAGAGGGTGGAGATGGAAGTTTAGAGGGAGATGAGGGGGAAGGAGGGAGAGGGTGGAGATGGAAGTTTAGAGGGAGATGCGGGGGAAGGAGGGAGAGGGTGGAGATGGAAGTTTAGAGAGAAGGGATGGAGGGATGGACGTTTAGAGGGAGGTGAGGGGGAAGGAGGGAGAAGGTGGAGATGGAAGTTTAGAGGGAGGTGAGGGGGAAGGAGGGAGAGGGTGGAGATGGACGTTTAGAGGGAGGTGAGGGGGAAGGAGGGAGAGGGTGGAGATGGACGTTTAGAGAGAGGTGAGGGGGAAGGAGGGAGAGGGTGGAGATGGAAGTTTAGAGGGAGGTGAGGGGGAAGGAGGGAGAGGGTGGAGATGGAAGTTTAGAGAGAAGGGATGGAGGGATGGACGTTTAGAGGGAGGTGAGGGGGAAGGAGGGAGAGGGTGGAGATGGAAGTTTAGAGGGAGGTGAGGGGGAAGGAGGGAGAGGGTGGAGATGGAAGTTTAGAGGGATATGAGGGGGAAGGAGGGAGAGGATGGTTATGGGGATGGAAGTTTATAGGGAGGTGAGGGGGAAGGAGGGAGAGGGTGGAGATGGAAGTTTAGAGGGAGGTGAGGGGGAAGGAGGGAGAGGGTGGAGATGGAAGTTTAGAGGGAGGTGAGGGGGAAGGAGGGAGAGGGTGGAGATGGAAGTTTAGAGGGAGGTGAGGGGGAAGGAGGGAGAGGGTGGAGATGGAAGTTTAGAGGGAGGTGAGGGGGAAGGAGGGAGAGGGTGGAGATGGAAGTTTAGAGGGA
Source organism: Oncorhynchus masou masou (assembly GCF_036934945.1). Classification (NCBI taxonomy): domain Eukaryota; kingdom Metazoa; phylum Chordata; class Actinopteri; order Salmoniformes; family Salmonidae; genus Oncorhynchus; species Oncorhynchus masou. The sequence continues at coordinate 78,058,293 of NC_088240.1, read as the reverse complement.
GGTGAGGGGGAAGGAGGGAGAGAGTGGAGATGGAAGTTTAGAGGGAGGTGAGGGGGAAGGAGGGAGAGGGTGGAGATGTAAGTTTAGAGGGAGGGGATGGAGGGATGGACATTTAGAGGGAGGTGAGGGGGAAGGAGGGAGAGGGTGGAGATGGAAGTTTAGAGGGAGATGCGGGGGAAGGAGGGATGGATGTTTAGAGGGAGGTGAGGGGGAAGGAGGGAGAGGGTGGAGATGGAAGTTTAGAGGGAGATGAGGGGGAAGGAGGGAGAGGGTGGAGATGGAAGTTTAGAGGGAGATGAGGGGGAAGGAGGGAGAGGGTGGAGATGGAAGTTTATAAGGAGATGAGGGGAAGGAGGGAGAGAGTGGGGATGGACGTTTAGAGGGAGATGAAGGGGAAGGAGGGAGAGAGTGGGGATGGAAGTTTATAGGGAGATGAGGGGAAGGGGGAAGGAGGGTGGGGATGGAAGTTTAGAGGGAGATGAGGGGGAAGGAGGGAGAGGGTGGGGATGGAAGTTTAGAGGGATATGAGGGGGAAGGAGGGAGAGGGTGGGGATGGAAGTTTAGAGGGATATGAGGGGGAAGGAGGGAGAGGGTGGGGATGGAAGTATAGAGGGAGATGAGGGGGAAGGAGGGATGGACGTTTAGAGGGAGGTGAGGGGGAAGGAGGGAGAGGGTGGAGATGGAAGTTTAGAGAGAAGGGATGGAGGGATGGACGTTTAGAGGGAGGTGAGGGGGAAGGAGGGAGAGGGTGGAGATGGAAGTTTAGAGCGAGGTGAGGGGGAAGGAGGGAGAGGGTGGAGATGGAAGTTTAGAGGGAGGGGATGGAGGGATGGACATTTAGAGGGAGGTGAGGGGGAAGGAGGGAGAGGGTGGAGATGGAAGTTTAGAGGGAGATGCGGGGGAAGGAGGGATGGACGTTTAAAGGCGAGGTGAGGGGGAAGGAGGGAGAGGGTGGGGATGGACATTTAGAGGGAGATGAAGGGGAATGAGGGAGAGAGTGGGGATGGAAGTTTAGAGGGAGATGAGGGGGAAGGAGGGAGAGGGTGGGGATTGAAGTATAGAGGGAGATGAGGGGGAAGGAGGGAGAGGGTAGGGATGGAAGTATAGAGGGAGATGAGGGGGAAGGAGGGAGAGTGTGGGGATGGAAGTTTAGAGGGAGATGAGGGGGAAGGAGGGAGAGGTTGGGGATGGAAGTTTAGAGGAAGACGAGGGGGAATGAGTGAAAGAGTGAGGATGGAAGTTTATAGGGAGATGAGGGGAAGGGGGAAGGAGGGTGGGGATGGAAGTTTAGAGGGAGATGAGGGGGAAGGAGGGAGAGGGTGGGGATGGAAGTATAGAGGGATGTGAGGGGGAAGGAGGGAGAGGGTGGGGATGGAAGTTTAGAGGGAGATGAGGGGGAAGGAGGGAGAGTGTGGGGATAGAAGTTTAGAGGGAGAGGCGGGGGAAGGAGGGAGAGGGTGGGGATGGAAGTTTAGAGGGAGATGAGGGGGAAGGAGGGTGAGGGTGGGGATGGAAGTTTAGAGGGAGAGGCGGGGATGGAGGAATGGACGTTTAGAGGGAGAGGTAGGGGATGGAGAGAGAGGTAGGGGATGGAGAGAGAGGTAGGGGATGGAGAGAGAGGCAGGGGATGGTAGTTTAGAGGGAAAGGGGGATGGAGTGATGTAGAGGATAGCAGGATAGGTGGGGTGGGTCTGCCATGGAGCGGAGGGGGGCAATCATTTATCCTCTAGCCCAGGTTAAGGTGACCTGTTTGTCTCTGTCAGGGCTGTGTTGCTCCTCTGATGTCTCCATAATAGGGCTGTACCAGGTACACACAGCCAGATAGCAGCTGCTCACACCACACCAGCACAATGCCACCACACCTGATGTCCTTATGCATTACCAACCTTGTATCGCATCTCACTGTGTGGCTGGGCCTATCTGTTATTCTCTAGAAAGGAGGAAGGTACATACACATAAATACATATTTTCTCCTCTGCTCTCTGCTCTCCTCTGCTCTCATTTCCTATTCTCTCTTCTCCTTTCATCTGCTGTCCTCTCCGGCCCATTTTCACTCCTCTTCCTCGCCTCTCTCTACCACCTCTTGTTTCTCATCTTCCCTCTCTCTTCAAAGTCGGGGAGGACAGTGTTGTCGTTTTCTCCTCTCCTCCTTTCCTCTCTCTCCTTAATTTCCACAATCTTGCAAATGACGTCTCTGTGGTTGGATTTCATCACCTTCAATTGCAAATAAAAGAAAGGGAGATGGTGAAGGTGTAAATGAATGCAAACGAGAGAGAGAGAGAGAGTCAGGAGAGTGAAAGAGCGAGAGAGCTGAGAGGTAGAGACATGGAAGGTGGGGAGAGAGAGAGAGAAGACTGGCCTGGAGCTATATGGGACGTTGTAATAGACGCTCTCTGAGCTGGAGAAGGATGAAAAGAATGTGATCTGTTTTACAGAATCAAGACGGTGTAGTCATTACCATTCTCCCTGCTAGGGGCTTTTTAAACTATTCATCACAGGGTTTACTTACATCTCCTCAAAATAGAACCGGAGATATTCAGATAGACCTTATTTGCACGGGCAGAACTACAGAATGTATTGTTGAAATATACCGTCCAAAATAGAACGATGAGATATTCAGATATGCTTTACTGTCACAAGGGGACACAATATACAGATCTCTGTTTGTGATCTGGACACATATTGGTTGTTTCCCAAATGGATCCTTAATCCATATATATCACAAGTGAGTACACCCCTCACATTGTTGTAAATATTTGAGTATATCTTTTCATGTGACAACACTGAAGAAATTACACTTTTCTACAATGTAAAGTAGTGAGTGTACAGCTTGTATAACAGTGTAAATTAGCTGTCCCCTCAAATTAACTCAACACACAGCCATTGATGTCTAAACCGTGTCGTGGAAATTTCCTGTATTTACCAAATCATGAGCGCAAACCACACACAAGTCAGAGTTTATCATAAAGTCCATCTTTAATTATATGAGCTCCATCACAACCCTGTGACTCTCAGATCAATTCAGTGTCTATAAATGAATTATCTGAGAGTCCCTTACACATTGCAACTGAGATCCTTAATAGCAAAGACACACATAGCCAGACAGCATTGGCCATAATTTATCGTTCAGCTTTGTCTCCTAAACTATGTTCTTTTCTCAAACTCAGAACCTAAACAAATCCTCATATCAACAGGCATATATCAAATCCATCCTATCTTGACAAAATCACAGAGACACACTGACTGGCACACAGACATTGTGGAGTCAAGAGATACACGCTTGACCTCTCCCCTCTCTCCGGCCCAAGTAACTTTGTCTTGACAGAGAACAGATGACTGCACAGTATTGCCACAGTATTATACAAAAATAAACATTCTGATGAGAAGTAACTTACAAACATATGATGAATATAAAACATCTTACCTATGTTACCCAACTAATTCTGATTATTCCCCAACAACCGCTGGCAACAAAAGTGAGTACACCCCTAAGTAAAAATGTCCAAATTGGGCCCAAAGTGTCAACATTTTGTGTGGCCACCATCATTTTCCAGCACTCCCTCTTGGGCATAGAGTTCACCAGAGCTTCACAGGTTGCCACTGGAGTCCTCTTCCACTCCTCCATGACGACATCACGGAGCTGATGGATGTTAGAGACCTTGCACTCCTCCACCTTCCATTTGAGGATGCCCCACAGATGCTCAATAGGGTTTAGGTCTGGAGATATACTTGGCCAGTCCATCACCTTCACCCTCAGATTCTTTAGCAAGGCAGTGGTCGTCTTGGAGGTGTGTTTGGGGTCTTTACCATGTTGGAATACTGCCCTGAGGCCCAGTCTCCGAAGGGAGGGGATAATGCTCTGTCACAGTACATGTCGGCATTCATGGTTCCCTCAATGAACTGTAGCTCCCCAGTGCCGGCAGCATTCATGCAGCCCCAGACCATGACACTCCCACCACCATGCACCACCATGCTTGACTGTACTCCTCACTTGGTTGCCGCCATCTGAACCAAATAAGTTTATCTTGGTTTCATCAGACCACAGGACATGGTTCCAGTAATCCATGTCCTTAGTCTGCTTGTCTTCAGCAAACTGTTTGCGGGCTTTCTTGTGCATCATCTTTAGAAGAGGCGTCCTTCTGGGACGACAGCCGTGCAGACCAATTTGATGCAGTGTACGGCGTATGGTCTGAGCACTGACAGGCTGACCCCTTCAACCTCTGCAGCAATGCTGGCAGCACTCATACGTCTATTCCCAAAGACAACCTCTGGATATGACGCTGAGCACGTGCACTCAACTTCTTTGGTCGACCATGGCGAGGCCTGTTCTGAGTGGAACCTGTCCAGTTAAACCGCTGTATGGTCTTGGCCACCGTGCTGCAGCTCAGTTTCAGGGTCTTGGCAATCTTCTTATAGCCCCGGCCATCTTTATGTAGAGCAACAATTCTTTTTTTTCAGATCCTCAGAGAGTTCTTTGCCATGAGGTCCCATGTTGAACTTCCAGTGACCAGTCAGTATGAGGGAGTGTGAGAGCGATGACACCAAATTTAACACACCTGCTCCCCATTCACACCTGAGACCTCGTAACACTAACGAGTCACATGACACCAGGGAGGGAAAATGGCTAATTGGGCCCAATTTGGACATTTTCACTTAGGGGTGTACTCACTTTTGCTGCCAGCACATACACACATACAGTACACACACACACATACAGTACACACACATAGAGTACACACATACACACATACAGTACATACACACACATACAGTACACACACATACAGTACACACATACACACATACAGTACATACACATACAGTACACACACAGAGTACACACACATGCATACACATACACACACACACATACAGTACACACATACATACACACATACAGTACACACACATACACACATACAGTACACACACACAGTACACACACACATGCATACACACATACAGTACACACACACACACACACACACACACACACACACACACACACACACACACACGGTACACACATGGTACACACACGGTACACACACATACACACACCCACCCACTGACTTCAATGTCCATCTTAGAATAACCTCTCTATTCTGCGGACCTCAATGTCCATCTTAGAATAACCTCCCTGTTCTGCGGACCTCAATGTCCATCTTAGAATAACCTCTTGGTGTACTCCCTTTATACCATATGTTGAATATATTCTTCTAACAATATTGTGTGTCTTCCTTTGTGCCTATCATATGTTTGCCCTTGTCTGTGCAGTATGTTGTCCCTCCTTACCATTTGAACAGTATTTACCCAACAATACACACTACAGTCTGTGACGCGTCCCTCTCAGTGTGTGTGTGTGTGTGTGTGTGTGTGTGTTTGCACGCTTTCTTTGACCTCTCTCTGTGTATGTCCTTACAGGGAGGTACATACCACCACTTCTATGGCCGTGGCAGCGGGGAAATGTAATTCCACATTTTGCAGATCAAAGCCCATTGTATTCTAATGTATTCATCACACTCTATTCTAATCTATTCTCTCACATGAACAAACATATGGCGGCTCTCTGCTTTGGTTGTTGTGTAATTAATAGGCATGGTGGGGCAATTAAAACAGGGAGGCTTTATGAGCCTGCTGATTAAGATATTTAAAGCATGAATTTCAATGAATGTCTGCCCATACCCTGGGCCCCTTGCTTTTTCTCTGTGTCTCTGAGCTTGTTTATTGGTGTAAAAGAGCCAGAGAGAGAGAGATGTGTGTGTGTGTGTGTGTGTGTGTGAGGGGTGGGTTTCGCTTTTTCTCTGTGTCTCTGAGTTTGTTTATTGGTGTAAAAGAGCCAGAGAGAGAGATGTGTGTGTGTGTGAGGGGTGGGTTTCCCTTTTTCTTCTTGCTTTTCTGTGTGTGTGTTTCTGTAGAGTGTCTAGCACAAAACCACAACAATTTAGCAATTATCCTTGAATTTTCTGTTACCCATAAGCAATTAATTCCAGCATTACCAGAATAGCTTTGCTGGAATCATTTGCTGAGGATTTCACAGCATTAAACAGTTTGGCATTAATACCGCGCTAACTGACTGCGGGCGTGTAACTGTACAGAGAGAGGCGGTCCTCAACTGTTTTCAATAGAAATGATTAATGTGTAGAGCCAGCAGTCTTTAAGTCTATTCCACAGGGGAAGGATGGATGCAGATTCCCATTGCAAGCCATATTCAGCCCCTTAATTGGTACAATTAGTTATCAGGGATACTGTATGTATGTAAAAGTCTGCCTGTCCACAGATAAAGTCCACTCCAGTTACTCCTGGGCAGAGGTTAACAATTGTGTTCCCCACAGTGGAGTTTAATTCACAATGGATTTAGAGCTATTTACATGATTGAGAGGCCTAATGCTAGTAATGCTGACACCAGAATGAATAACATACTTAGGGTGCAGGCTGGCTGTTGACTCATAGCCCAGACAGAAACCAGGAAGAATTATCTGTCGGAAAGATATCAGTTTGTCTCTGTGAATGGTTTGTCCTCTAACAAATCAACTGTGCATTTCGGTGTTCCTCAAGGTTCCGATTTAGGACCACTACTGTTTTCAATATATATTTTACCTCTTGGGGATGTCATTCGAAAACATAATGTTAACTTTCACTGCTATGCGGATGACACACAACTGTACATTTCAAACATGGTGAAGCCCCAAAATTGCCCTCGCTAGAAGCCTGTGTTTCAGACATAAGGAAGTGGATGGCTGCAAACTTTCTACTTTTAAACTCGGACAAAACAGAGATGCTTGTTCTAGGTCCCAAGAAACAAAGAGATCTTCTGTTGAATCTGACAATTAATCTCAATGGTTGTACAGTCATCTCAAATAAAACTGTGAAGGACCTCAGCGTTACTCTGGACCCTGATCTCTCTTTTGAAGAACATATCAAGACCATTTCAAGGACAGCTTTTTTCCATCTACGTGACATTGCAAAAATCAGAAACTTTCTGTCCAAAAATTATGCAGAAAAACTAATCCATGCTTTTGTTACTTCTAGGTTAGACTACTGCAATGCTCTACTTTCCGGCTACCCGGATAAAGCACTAAATAAACTTTAGTTAGTGCTAAATACGGCTGCTAGTATCTTGACTAGAACCAAAACATTTGATCATATTACTCCAGTGCTAGCCTCCCTACACTGGCTTCCTGTCAAGGCAAGGGCTGATTTCAAGGTTTTACTGCAAACCTACAAAGCATTACCTGGGCTTGCTCCTACCTATCTCTCTGATTTGGTCCTGCTGTACATACATACACGTACGCTGTGGTCACAAGACGCAGGCCTCCTAACTGTCCCTAGAATTTCTAAACAAACAGCTGGAGGCAGGGCTTTCTCCTGCAAAGCTCCATTTTTATGGAATGGTCTGCCTACCCATGTGAGAGACGCAAACTAGGTCTCAACCTTTAAGTCTTTACTGAAGACTCATCTCTTCAGTAGGTCATATGATTGAGTGTAGTCTGGCCCAGGAGTGTGAAGGTGAAAGGAAAGGCTCTGGAGCAACGAACTGCCCTTGCTGTCTCTGCATGGCCGGTTCCCCTCTCCCCACTGGGATTCTCTGCCTCTAACCCTATTACAGGGGCTGAGTCACTGGCTTACTGGTGCTCTTTCATGCCGTCCCTAGGAGAGGTGCGTCACTTGAGTGGGTTGAGTCACTGATGTGAACTTCATTTACATTTAAGTCATTAGGCAGACGCTCTTATCCAGAGCGACTTACAAATTGGTGAATTCACCTTATGACATCCAGTGGAACAGCCACTTTACAATAGTGCATCTAAATCATTTAAGGGGGGGGGGGGGTGAGAAGGATTACTTTATCCTATCCTAGGTATTCCTTAAAGAGGTGGGGTTTCAGGTGTCTCCGGAAGGACTTCCTGTCTGGGTTGGTGCCACCCCCCTTGGGTTGTGCCGTGGCGGAGATCTTTGTGGGCTATACTCGGACTTGTGTCAGGATGGTAAGTTGGTGGTTGAAGATATCCCTCTAGTGGTGTGGGGGCTGTGCTTTGGCAAAGTGGGTGGGGTTATATCCTTCCTGATTGGCCCTGTCCGGGGGTATCATCGGATGGGGCCACAGTGTCTCCTGACCCCTCCTGTATCAGCCTCCATTATTTATGCTGCAGTAGTTTGTGTCGGGGGGCTAGGGTCAGTTTGTTATATCTGGAGTACTTCTCCTGTCTTATCCAGTGTCCTGTGTGAATTTAAGTATGTCTCTCTAATTCTCTCTTTCTTTCTCTCAGAGGACCTGAGCCCTAGGACCATGCCTCAGGACTACCTGGCATGATGACTCCTTGCTGTCCCCAGTCCACCTGGCCGTGCTGCTGCTCCAGTTTCAACTGTTCTGCCTGTGATTATTGTTATTTGACCATGCTGGTCATTTATGAACATTTGAACATCTTGGCCATGTTCTGTTATAATCTCCACCCGGCACAGCCAGAAGAGGACTGGCCACCCCTCATAGCCTGGTTCCTCTAGGTTTCTTCCTAGGTTTTGGCCTTTCAAGGGAGTTTTTCCTAGCCACCGTACTTCTACACCTGCATTGCTTGCTGTTTGGGGTTTTAGGCTGGGTTTCTGTACAGCACTTTGAGATATCAGCTGATGTACGAAGGGCTATATAAATACATTTGATTTGATGGGCGAGCGCACACACACACACACACCTACACACACACGCATGCACAGGCCTTCGTGAATCAGTGTTGTGACCCTGGTGTGTAGACATGAATGGGGCGTTTGCATTACAGAGCGGTGTGTATCAATATGTTCAGTAAAGCTGGTACATCAGTGGGGCCAAAGAGGTGGAGATGAAGGGGAGGATGTCAGTCTTTTTCTCTTCCGTTTTTAATCTCTCTTCAATCTCTCTCTCTCAACACAGCACTAAAACAGAACAGTAACAGTAAGACTCAGCACTACATGGACAGGATCTATAAGCATCTACCAGGGGAACATTTCTATGTAATGAACACGGCCTCTCCACAGAAGATGTACTCTCCTGAGCAAAGGAGTGCAGGAACAGAGAGAGGCCCTCCTGAGGAAAGGAGTGCAGGAACAGAGAGGCCCTCCTGAGGAAAGGAGTGCAGGAACAGAGAGAGGCCCTCCTGAGGAAAGGAGTGCAGGAACAGAGAGGCCCTCCTGAGGAAAGGAGTGCAGGAACAGAGAGGCCCTCCTGAGGAAAGGAGTGCAGGAACAGAGAGAGGCCCTCCTGAGGAAAGGAGTGCAGGAACAGAGAGGCCCTCCTGAGGAAAGGAGTGCAGGAACAGAGGGAGGCCCTCCTGAGGAAAGGAGTGCAGGAACAGAGAGAGGCCCTCCTGAGGAAAGGAGTGCAGGAACAGAGAGAGGCCCTCCTGAGGAAAGGAGTGCAGGAACAGAGAGGCCCTCCTGAGGAAAGGAGTGCAGGAACAGAGAGAGGCCCTCCTGAGGAAAGGAGTGCAGGAACAGAGAGGCCCTCCTGAGGAAAGGAGTGCAGGAACAGAGAGGCCCTCCTGAGGAAAGGAGTGCAGGAACAGAGAGGCCCTCCTGAGGAAAGGAGTGCAGGAACAGAGAGAGGCCCTCCTGAGGAAAGGAGTGCAGGAACAAAGAGGCCCTCCTGAGGAAAGGAGTGCAGGAACAGAGAGAGGCCCTCCTGAGGAAAGGAGTGCAGGAACAGAGAGAGGCCCTCCTGAGGAAAGGAGTGCAGGAACAGAGAGGCCCTCCTGAGGAAAGGAGTGCAGGAACAGAGAGGCCCTCCTGAGGAAAGGAGTGCAGGAACAGAGAGGCCCTCCTGAGGAAAGGAGTGCAGGAACAGAGAGGCCCTCCTGAGGAAAGGAGTGCAGGAACAGAGAGAGGCCCTCCTGAGGAAAGGAGTGCAGGAACAGAGGGAGGCCCTCCTGAGGAAAGGAGTGCAGGAACAGAGGGAGGCAGCGAAAGGGGTAGTAAAGCAAAAGGCGAGAGAGAGGAAGAGAGAGAATGTTCTTATAGTATAGCCTACAGTCTTCAGGTCCCACTGCAGCACGTGTCAACACTTCTGTCTGTGTCTGCTTCTTTCTTTCTCCCCCCTCTCCTGTATCTCTCCAGCTCTCCTTCCCCTACTGTATTGTCCCATTGTCTCAACTAGTCATCTGTTGTAGTTCACATTCCCTCATGACAGGCTCAAACACCCTCTCAACAGAGATTTATCAAACCTCCTGTCCCACAGTGCACCGAGTAAGCCCTACGCAGTGCACCGAGTAAGCCCTACGCAGTGCACCGAGTAAGCCCTACGCAGTGCACCGAGTAAGCCCTACGCAGTGCACCGAGTAAGCCCTACGCAGTGCACCGAGTAAGCCCTACGCAGTGCACTGAGTAAGCCATACATCACATTACCTGTCAACTAGTTGTGAACTATTACTCTCTCACTAGCAGGGTAACACAAGGTTAACATGGTCTAGAATAATAAGCTCTGTTGCTCTATTGTTTCACTTATCTCCTGCAGTCACTTAATCATGACTAATGATCTTAACAAGATATACAGGAGATAAAGGCTTTTATTCATTCATACAAGAGGTACATAGCTGACAATGGACTTCCATTACAATAGACTAAACAGCCAAATATACAGTATATGTATAATGTGTCAATATAAACCTAGTTATAAATGATATTCATCCTGTATGTCAGATTATTCCACAGCCTGTACAGAGGTCATGTTGCAGCCATTACCATAGATCACAAGTTAATCATGTTTAAAACAGCCATCCTATTGACTCATCAGTGAAGGTTAGCCCTGTTTCAGCCATTACCATAGATCACAAGTTAATCATGTTTAAAACAGCCATCCTATTGACTCATCAGTGAAGGTTAGCCCTGTTTCAGCCATTACCATAGATCAGAAGTGAATCATGTTTAAAACAGCCATCCTATTGACTCATCAGTGAAGGTTAGCCCTGTTTCAGCCATTACCATAGATCAGAAGTGAATCATGTTTAAAACAGCCATCCTATAGACTCATCAGTGAAGGTTAGCCCTGTTTCAGCCATTTGCTGCAGCGCCTCGATACACCGGGGGGGTTGGCTCTGTGGATCCACGGCACTGCCCAACCCTTATATCCACGCTAGTAGCCCTTTCCTGCAGTCAAATTACCTAGAGGCCACATGGGTGGAATGTTATTCAGCATTTATTTTTGTTTTTACCTGACAAAAAATCTGTGTTTCTATGTCAAACGGTTTTGTAATATTTCAGTCTACTTTGACGTATATAAAGTGTAATATTGGGATGCAAACTCAGTTTCAGCTGGAGAAAGGGGTAGGACAGGGGGTTGGGTTATATAGTCACAGCTGGAGAAAGGGGTAGGACAGGGGGTTGGGTTATATAGTCACAGCTGGAGAAAGGGGTAGGACAGGGGGTTGGGTTATATAGTCACAGCTGGAGAAAGGGGTAGGACAGGGGGTTGGGTTATATAGTCACAGCTGGAGAAAGGGGTAGGACAGGGGGTTGGGTTATATAGTTACAGCTGGAGAAAGGGGTAGGACAGGGGGTTGGGTTATATAGTCACAGCTGGAGAAAGGGGTAGGACAGGGGGTTGGGTTATATAGTCACAGCTGGAGAAAGGGGTAGGACAGGGGGTTGGGTTATATAGTCACAGCTGGAGAAAGGGGTAGGACAGGGGGTTGGGTTATATAGTCACAGCTGGAGAAAGGGGTAGGACAGGGGGTTGGGTTATATAGTCACAGCTGGAGAAAGGGGTAGGACAGGGGGTTGGGTTATATAGTCACAGCTGGAGAAAGGGGTAGGACAGGGGGTTGGGTTATATAGTTACAGCTGGAGAAAGGGGTAGGACAGGGGGTTGGGTTATATAGTCACAGCTGGAGAAAGGGGTAGGACAGGGGGTTGGGTTATATAGTCACAGCTGGAGAAAGGGGTAGGACAGGGGGTTGGGTTATATAGTTACAGCTGGAGAAAGGGGTAGGACAGGGGGTTGGGTTATATAGTTACAGCTGGAGAAAGGGGTAGGACAGGGGGTTGGGTTATATAGTTACAGCTGGAGAAAGGGGTAGGACAGGGGGTTGGGTTATATAGTTACAGCTGGAGAAAGGGGTAGGACAGGGGGTTGGGTTATATAGTTACAGCTGGAGAAAGGGGTAGGACAGGGGGTTGGGTTATATAGTTACAGCTGGAGAAAGGGGTAGGACAGGGGGTTGGGTTATATAGTTACAGCTGGAGAAAGGGGTAGGACAGGGGGTTGGGTTATATAGTTACAGCTGGAGAAAGGGGTAGGACAGGGGGTTGGGTTATATAGTTACAGCTGGAGAAAGGGGTAGGACAGGGGGTTGGGTTATATAGTTACAGCTGGAGAAAGGGGTAGGACAGGGGGTTGGGTTATATAGTTACAGCTGGAGAAAGGGGTAGGACAGGGGGTTGGGTTATATAGTTACAGCTGGAGAAAGGGGTAGGACAGGGGGTTGGGTTATATAGTTACAGCTGGAGAAAGGGGTAGGACAGGGGGTTGGGTTATATAGTTACAGCTGGAGAAAGGGGTAGGACAGGGGGTTGGGTTATATAGTTACAGCTGGAGAAAGGGGTAGGACAGGGGGTTGGGTTATATAGTTACAGCTGGAGAAAGGGGTAGGACAGGGGGTTGGGTTATATAGTTACAGCTGGAGAAAGGGGTAGGACAGGGGGTTGGGTTATATAGTTACAGCTGGAGAAAGGGGTAGGACAGGGGGTTGGGTTATATAGTTACAGCTGGAGAAAGGGGTAGGACAGGGGGTTGGGTTATATAGTTACAGCTGGAGAAAGGGGTAGGACAGGGGGTTGGGTTATATAGTTACAGCTGGAGAAAGGGGTAGGACAGGGGGTTGGGTTATATAGTTACAGCTGGAGAAAGGGGTAGGACAGGGGGTTGGGTTATATAGTTACAGCTGGAGAAAGGGGTAGGACAGGGGGTTGGGTTATATAGTTACAGCTGGAGAAAGGGGTAGGACAGGGGGTTGGGTTATATAGTTACAGCTGGAGAAAGGGGTAGGACAGGGGGTTGGGTTATATAGTTACAGCTAGAGAAAGGGGTAGGACAGGGGGTTGGGTTATATAGTTACAGCTGGAGAAAGGGGTAGGACAGGGGGTTGGGTTATATAGTTACAGCTGGAGAAAGGGGTAGGACAGGGGGTTGGGTTATATAGTTACAGCTGGAGAAAGGGGTAGGACCTGAGTGCTCTAAGTGCTGCTTCTGTGGACAGTGTAGCTTTACTGGTAAATGTGTGTGGTGGATGGCCGTAAAACAAAAAGGAACTGCTGCAGTGTTACTGCCACGGAGGGGTTTAAGCAGGCAGGAAGTGATGCATCAGTATCAACGTGTGTGTGTTACTCGGGGGTGGAGTTAAGGCGGACAGTGCTATGAGGCAGTGTGGAGGTGGAGGGGTCTGACATGGCCATAGTCTTCACTCCCATCTTCTTCAGAGAGCGCTCATCTGTGACGGACATAGAGCGCGAGTATGCCGGACGAGGGGCTGCTGCAGATGAGAAACAGAGGCAGGGGGAATGAAGGGAACGAAGGGGGAAGGGAGGAGTTGAGGGGTTAAATGATTCAAATACACATCTCTTCACAGTTCACACACCCATAATAACATTTTGAATACACCTTTTGTTTTTGAAAAGAGATGAATGGCATGAAATTATTTTGTGTAAAATCTGCTAGGTGTCTGCAGTAGCATGTTCTGGCCTGTATGTGGTCAGGACAGTGCAGCGAGTTGCAGCAGAGAGAGTGAGCAAATCCATTTCAGCCTCCTGTCTCGCATACCCCAGCCATACTGTGGCTGCTGCCTCTGATATCATTCAGCTGCAACAGCCGGCCAAACTTCTCATTACTCACCAGCAGGGGGCAGAGTGACCCTACACACACACGCACACACACACACACACACACACACACACACACACACACACTAGGGCTGACATAAGCAGTGAGTGCAGCAATAGCTAACCAAACTCCTTGTTCCAGCCAAATGAAACATTAGTTTCTTCTCTGCAATGAGTCTGGATCTGAGTACCTATCTGACAATTTCTAGAGCGCAAACATATTCTAACAGTTCTGATTGGTCCCAGAAACCAATGGGTTGGGCCAGAGCACAGGTGGGTAAATCAACGTTTAGAAAAATCGTCATTGGCTTTGATACTCTGGTGGTTAGAGACTATCCAATCGCTGATTACTTGTAATGAGGGCTGTTTTGTGAAACACGCCTCATTTAGACATCACCACAAACTAATTTCAATGACTGAAGTATGTAGCTAACATAGAGCAGCGGAGGAATTCAGTTTGAGTCTCCAGACAATGTCTCTACCTGTTGGGCTGACTCTCCTCTGATCAATGAACTGTCTGTCTTTCTCTCCATGCTCTTCCCTTCTTCCCCTCTCTCACTTTTTCTCCCTCCCCTTCTCACCCACTTTCTCCATGTTCCCCTATGCTCTCTCCTCTTCATCTTCTCCCCCTCTTCCATCCACCCATTCTTCCTTCTATCACTCTCTCATTTTTACCACTTGACCTTCTCTCTCTCTCCCCCCCTCTTTTTCTCCTCCCTCTCCTCTATTAAAATACGATATAGAATAGTACAGTAGTAGACTAGTAGTTACTATAGCTGGGTGATATGGACACAAACCCCATAGCGAGAAATTGCCTGTACAGATACGATAATGATAAATAGAACGATAGGTTTCTAACATTAATGTGAACTGCACAGTTATTATTATTATCCTTTAAAATACTAGTTGTGGTTGAAGACATCAATTATCCAATTAACAATCACCCATATTTGCAAACGCAAACTTCACATTTTTCTAGAGTACTTATCATAATGAATGATATCAGCAAAATGCCTTGGATAAGTCATTTTCCGTTTATGGTCCCAGCTCTAATAATTACCTGTGTTGTTGTTCTGGGTTGATTTGAGTTTGCTGTTGGTCTGTTCCTGTATCTGTCGCTCATACTCTCTCACATCCTCCAAACTCATCCCTGTAGGGAAAAGCACAGACGGATGAGATTATAATACATCTTTATATCTATGTAACGTGTGTATCATAATGCATTATAACATGTACATCATAATGCATTATAAGCATGTCCGAAAAAAAACATACAGCAACAGTCAACAGCACATTGAAATGCATTAATTACAACGTAGTATAATGCATTATAACCATGTCCTATTATTATAATAATGTTCTATATGTTATAAAGCATTATAACCATGCCCTATTATAATCATGTCCTACACTTTATGATGCATTATAACATGAAGCATTATAACCATGCCCTATTATAATCATGTCCTATACTTTATGATGCATTATAACATGAAGCATTATAACCATACCCTATTATAATCATGTCCTACACTTTATGATGCATTATAACATGAAGCATTATAACCATACCCTATTATAATCATGTCCTATACTTTATGATGCATTATAATATGAAGCATTACAACCATGTCCTATTATAATCATGTGCTATATGTTATAAGGCATCATAACCATGTCCTCTACTGACCGTGCCATTCGTCTGTCCAGGCCACAGCCTGTCTGTGCCCCACCAGTAGGATGTCCTGGATGTTCTGTCAGATCATACACACCAGAGAAAATACATTTCTTATAGAAACACATCCAAAGGCTTTCAGCAGGTGCTGCTGGAGATCAGTGTATATGTTGGGCAAAAAGAAAAGATTCCCCGCACGCAATCTATGCTGTCAAATGTGTTTCCTTAAACAACATTTTGACCCGTAGGTCTTTTTTATTTTGATTTTTTTGATTTTACCTTTATTTAACTAGGCAAGTCAGTTAAGAACAAATTCTTATTTTCAATGACGGCCTAGGAACAGTGGGTTAACTGCCTTGTTCAGGGGCAGAACGACAGAATTGTACCTTGTCGGATAGGGGGTTTGAACTTGCAACCTTCCGGTTACTAGTCCAGCGCTCTAACCACTAGACTACCCTGCACCTGATGCATGATGGTAAATGTAGTTAAATGTAGTTTCCTCTCACCCTGTGTATGAAGTCCTCAGTCTTGCCCTGGAAGCCATAGACTTCGAAACTGCACTGCACCCTCTTATAGGAACACATGATGGGGGTGCTGTCCTTACGCCACCCTTCCACCAGGGGGCCTCGGCCCGTCTTCTCAGACACCCAGCGACTCAGGTCCTACAGAGACAAAGTACACATTACCTGCTGACAGCTAAATCCCTGGCCGGAGTGTAGGAGGGAGGGCGAGTGTGTCGGTGTGGGAGTGTGTGTGTGCGTGTGTGCAGGCCTGTGTGAGCAGGCTGTTGGTCAATACCTCACATATAATCTATGAATGATTCAACATGATAAGTCCCTGGGGCCCAAGATGCATAGATTGTACAAGTGTCTGTGTATTTATGTTTGTGTTTATCTACAGTACGTCTTCCTCTGTCTCTGTGTGAGATAGTGAGTGTGTGTGTGTTTTCAGCTCTGTGCTGATTGACCTTTGTTTCTGAAGTTACTGGAACTGCGGAAGTCAGGAGGAGGAAATGTGTGTGTACACGCTAGTACCTCTGTCTCCTTGTAGTGTTTGTCAGGGATGGGGTCAATGAGGATATCCAGGTGGCTCACGCTCTCTGCAGGGGTGGGCCTGTCTCCAAATACCTGCAACCGAGCAGAGGGGGAGGTCACTCAGAAATAGACTGACACACACACACACCACCACACTGGAGCCAGGGCCTAGTAGATGAGGAAATAGACTGACACACACACTGGAGCCAGGGCCTAGTAGATGAGGAAATAGACTGACACACACACACACACACACACACACACACACACACTGGAGCCAGGGCCTAGTAGATGAGGAAATAGACTGACACACACACTGGAGCCAGGGCCTAGTAGATGAGGAAATAGACTGACACACACACACACACACACTGGAGCCAGGGCCTAGTAGATGAGGAAATATACTGATACACACACACTGGTGTCAGGGCCTAGTAGATGTAATAGTGAGTTCACACAATGTATCACCCATCATAATACTCCATCCTCAGGCTTTGAGCAAATCATTACACTACAGCAAAACACCACACACAGACAGACAGACAGACAGACAGACAGAGAGAGAGAGAGAGAGAAAGGGAGAGAGAAGGGGTAAGGGAGATCGAGAGAGGGAGCACACTAAATCACAGAGAAAGAGAGAGAGAAGCAGAGAGGGAGCAGGCGAGGATGGACAAGTGGGAGTGAAAGATGAGAGAGAGAATGAGACACTTATCAAAGAAAGAGAGATAAAAGTCACAGTTCTTTCTGTTCTGTCCCCTTGTCCTGACAGAAAGCGAAAGAGAGAGTAATGTCTCTTTTGAAGATGTTCATTCCTCTGCTGGTATTTAACAAAGAGCAGAGCAGGGAGACAAACCCACAGCCAGATAATCAGCTGTGTTTCAGATCCTATTATGCCGTGTCTCTTGTGTTTAAGAACCTGTTCTCTCATATAAGGTATGTATTGTCCGTCTGTCTGACTGTCTGACTGTTGACACTTGTCATAGCTCCGATTTTTCCATGTCAAAAGCATTGTTTTACCTCAACTTTTAAACCTGCTGATATTCCTCTGTTTTGGTTGTGCTTTTTAAATGTTCTCTATTGTGTGTTGTAATAGAGGTGTATGTATCAGTGTGGTATGTGTGCATTAATGTGTGTGCGCGCGTGCATTTCTGCTAAAATGAACACATGTAACCTGTAGCTGGGAGAAGGTAAGAAACAAGCTTCACCACATTTCTGGATACACACACCAACAGCCAGATGAGTTCACTCTTGTTCCCAGGTTTCTATCCCTTACTGACAGGGGCTGTAGGGACAAACCAGCTCAGAATTGTGTTTGTGTGTCAGAATTCCGTGACAAGGCCAGAAAAGGTGGTAAAACAAGCCTGTAATACAAGCATGTACCCTTCTCTCTCTCTCTCTCTCATACTCACATTATTGTTGTCACCATTGTTGTTCTCAAACCTGGTCTCAATACGGATACTGAACTTGGGAAGGAAGGAGACCTACAGTAGATGACGGATGGATGTGAATGGAGAGGAGGGAGAGAAGGAGGGAGAGAAGGAGGGAGAGAAGGAGGGAGAGAAGGAGGGAGAGAAGGAGGGATGGGGGGAAGGGAGAAAAGGAGGGAGGGGGAGAGAAGGGGAGAAAAGGAAGGAGGGCAGAGAGAAGGAAGGAGGGCAGAGAGAGGAGTAGACAGATGAGGTTATGTACACAGACATTGAGAGGGATGAGCTCTACTGCATGCCTCATGCAGATGATGTGTGAATACTTACTGAGTACTCTGAAGCACCACCGCAGAAGTTTCATACAGATAGAGAGGAACATCATTAGTGACACACCACACACACATATTTCTAAATACGTGGAACGAAAGAGGTTTGAAGTAAATTGGGTCTAGATACGCAGATTGTGTTTAAATCTAAGTGCAGACCTATGTCCTACGTTCTATGTTGACCCTATAGGAAGAACAGGTTGGTAGCAGGTGAAATGGCTGTGTATGTGGTGGATAGAATAGTGTTGTCAGACCTGTGATGGTGTAAGGGTAGAAGTTCCAGGCCTTCTCTGTCACATAGAAGACCCTGGGGACAAACACACTCACCCAGGATGGCAGTTTACTGTCAGAGAGAGAGACACACAGAGGGGAGGATTGTACTGTTATCGTCGCTGAGGTAGATGTATGTGTGCGGTATGATCTAGGGCTAGGCCATAGGGGTGGGTGTGGGATAGTAGATATGTGTGTGTGTGTGTGTGTGTGTGTGTGTGTGTGTGTGTGTGTGTGTGTGTGTGCGTGTACTGGTATCATTTCTTAGTTGAGCAGTGCTAGGTGTGTGCGAGGTACAGTGTGTGAGGTACAGTGTGTGTGTGTATGTGTATGTGTATGTATGTGAGGTATAGCTGCACCATCGAGAGCATCCTGAGCGGTTGCATCACCGCCTGGTATGGCAACTTCTCGGCATCTAACAGTAAGGCGCTACAGAGGGTAGTGCGTACAGCCCAGTACATCACTGGAGCCAAGCTTCCTGCAATCCAGGACCTATATAATAGGCGGTGTCAGAGGAAGGCCCTAAAATTGTCCGAGACTCCAGTCACTCAAGTCATAGACTGTGTTCTCTGCTAACGCACGGCAAGCTGTCTGGGACCAAAAGTCTCCTTAACAGCTTCTACCCCCAAGCCATAAGACTGCTGAAAAATGTATCAAATGGCCACAGAACGATTTACATTGACCCCTCCATTTGTTTTGTACACTGCTGCTACTGGCTGTTTATTATCTATGGATAGTCACTTCACCCCAACCTACATGTACAAGTCACCTCAAACCTGTACCCCCGCACACTGACGCGGTACCGGTACCCCCTGTATATAGCCTCCACACTGACTCTGTACCGGTACCCCCTGTATATAGCCTCCACATTGACTCTGTACCGGTACCCCCTGTATATAGCCTCCACATTGACTCTGTACCGGTACCCCCTGTATATAGCCTCCACACTGACTCTGTACCGGTACCCCCTGTATATAGCCTCCACATTGACTCTGTACCGGTACCCCCTGTATATAGCCTCCACACTGACTCTGTACCGGTACCCCCTGTATATAGCCTCCACACTGACTCTGTACCGGTACCCCCTGTATATAGCCTCCACACTGACTCTGTACCGGTACCCCCTGTATATAGCCTCCACATTGACTCGGTACCGGTACCCCCTGTATATAGCCTCCACACTGACTCTGTACCGGTACCCCCTGTATATAGCTTCCACATTGACTCTGTACCGGTACCCCCTGTATATAGCCTCCACACTGACTCTGTACCGGTACCCCCTGTATATAGCCTCCACACTGACTCTGTACCGGTACCCCCTGTATATAGCCTCCACACTGACTCTGTACCGGTACCCCCTGTATATAGCCTCCACACTGACTCAGTACCGGTACCCCCTGTATATAGCCTCCACACTGACTCTGTACCGGTACCCCCTGTATATAGCCTCCACACTGACTCTGTACCGGTACCCCCTGTATATAGCCTCCACACTGACTCTGTACCGGTACCCCCTGTATATAGCCTCCACACTGACTCTGTACCGGTACCCCCTGTATATAGCCTCCACACTGACTCAGTACCGGTACCCCTGTATATAGCCTCCACACTGACTCTGTACCGGTACCCCCTGTATATAGCCTCCACACTGACTCAGTACCGGTACCCCTGTATATAGCCTCCACACTGACTCTGTACCGGTACACCCTGTATAGAGCCTCGTTATTGTTCTTTTATTGTGTTACTTTTTATCATTTTTAAACTTTAGTTTATTATTAAATATTTTCTTAACTCTTTGTTGAACTGCATTGTTGGTTAAGGGTTTGTATGTAAGCATTTCACTGTAAGGTCTACACTTGTATTCGGCGCTTGTGACAAAGTTTGATTTGAGGTACAGTGTTAATGTGAGTGTGTTACCTATTGAGGTAGATGCGTTTCTCAGTGAGCTGTCCCAGGCCATGTTGGGGATGTGTGTCTGGTTGGTTCCTCACCACCTCCACTCCCTCCCCTCCTCCGCTCTGCTCATTACTGTGTTTACTGATCATGTACAGCTGCCCAATCTTATACTGGGGGGGGGGAGACAATTCACACAGTCCTGTCTTAATACCACATCCTTCTTGCAATTAATGTAGATCGAACACATTACATATTTACATACATAGCAGTCAGTTTATTCATTAAACCGGACGCAGACTGCTCACGGTGAGCTTTTCTTGGGAACATATCTAAGGTCAGCTCACCCTCCTCCAAAGCCCGAACCTTATCCATTAGGAAAACAATGAACAACTAACTAATTAGATCAGTGAAAAGGCTGCCTTCTTCCTGTGTGTGCCCTGACCATCAGCTTGACGTGGAAACGTCAGTCACATGTATTCTGAACGGATTAAAGCTAAGATAAATACAAATAAATATAAATATATATATAAATATATATAAATAAATATATATATATAAATATATATAAATATATATAAATAAATATAAAATATAAATACATTTCTGACGTTTTTGTTGAGATCTGCTTCAAATATGTCATTTTGGAAGTTTTTCCCTTGGTATGGCCTTTATATGGGCTCCCGAGTGACACAGTGTTCGAGGGCACTGCATCTCAGTGCAATAGGTGACACTGCAGTCCCTGGTAGGAATCCAGGCTGCATTACTGTACATCCGGCCATGATTGGGAGTCCCATAGGGCGGTGCACAGTTGGCCCAGCGTCGTTCAGGGTTTTGCCGGGGTATGACTTCTTTGTAAATAAACATTTGTTCTTATAACTGACTTGCCTAGTTAAATAAAGGTTAAATGTACATTTTAAAATGTATTTAAAATATTTTTGCAATTGTTATAAAGCACCCCTCCTTTCCTTTGTTTGTTGAAGCATGGAACTCCACCTGAACTCTGACCTTAGACCCGTAATATCTAGCTGTTACTTGCCCATGTCCTTAAGGCAGTGATAAGACTTGGGTTGGGAAACCCAGAACCAGTCATTGACAGTGTTTAGCTAGTCCTGTCCTATAGAGAGATGTTAAGATCACGGAGTACCGAATGTCTATCAATGTCTCTGGTCTGGCCACTCTCTATGTGAATGGATATCTATGTCTCTGGTCTGGCCACTCTCTATGTGAATGGATATCTATGTCTCTGGTCTGGCCACTCTCTATGTGAATGGATATCTATGTCTCTGGTCTGGCCACTCTCTATGTGAATGGATATCTATGTCTCTGGTCTGGTCACTCTCTATGTGAATGGATATCTATGTCTCTGGTCTGGCCACTCTCTATGTGAATGGATATCTATGTCTCTGGTCTGGCCACTCTCTGTGTGAATGGATATCTATGTCTCTGGTCTGGCCACTCTCTATGTGAATGGATATCTATGTCTCTGGTCTGGCCACTCTCTATGTGAATGGATATCTATGTCTCTGGTCTGGCCACTCTCTATGTGAATGGATATCTATGTCTCTGGTCTGGCCACTCTCTATGTGAATGGATATATATGTCTCTGGTCTGGCCAATCTATGTGAATGGATATCTATGTCTCTGGTCTGGCCACTCTCTATGTTAATTTATATCTATGTCTCTGGTCTGGCCACTCTCTATGTTAATGGATATCTATGTCTCTGGTCTGGCCACTCTCTATGTTAATGGATATCTATGTCTCTGGTCTGGCCACTCTCTATGTGAATGGATATCTATGTCTCTGGTCTGGTCACTCTCTATGTGAATGTGTCACCCACCCTTTGACTAACAACACAAACCCACACAGCGTTATGTTTCTCTTTGACTTCAGACCCCTGTGACAGTTTGGTGGTTAATGTGTTGTACTGATGATGACTGAAACATCCAGTGCAGTGAGACAGCAACTATATTATGTGAATGTGCCCCACCCTTTGACTAAAAGCAAAACATTGGCATTTGTCCCCCAGCTTTTGACTAAATACGAAACTAACACATACCGGTATTAATTTGTCCCCAACCTTTTGACTAAATACGAAACTAACACATACCGGTATTAATTTGTCCCCCACCTTTTGACTAAAAATGAAACACACGTACCTGTGTCTTAATCCACCAACCTACTAGTACAACCAGCTACACTTCCCTCATAATTAGAAGTGTGTGTGTGTGTGTGTGTGTGTGTGTGCGCAGACATTGCATAAACAGTGCTATGGTTTGAATGTGGAACTATAAGCTGATCCCACTAAAGCTGCATAGGAATCTTAATGCGCTTCCCCATCAGACCGTGAGAGTCAGAGTTCCACACGTGGAATGAATCTCACCTTAGGATTTGTTTCTGTGTGATTTTACAGAGACTATTTTCAGATAGATACACACAAGACAGTGTTCCAGGTTTTTTGTCGGCAAAGAAAAGTCTTGGGCGGGCCTCCGAAGTGTTTTTTCGGGCTGCATATGTCCAAACAGTAAAAAAATATTTAATATAAAAATAAATAAATAAATTAATAATAAGGATGGAAAGACGCTGTCAGTGTAAACCTCAACGACTCAAACCAGATATAAAGTATGTAGATAACGGACCTATACATTTTTATACAATCATCTTTGAGGACCAAAAGTCACCAAAATAAAAGATAGAAAGTCCAGGACAATCTAAAATTCAAAAAATTATACATTCAGTTTTTTTTTGTCATGGCATGGGGCCTCCATTGACTTTGTCATAATTTGAGAGTCATTCACATATCATAAGCCATGGCAACATGTTTAGAATGGCAGCAATTGATCTTTAATCTGCACATTTCTCTCTCAGCCTCATGGCAGAATTGCAGGAAATTTACTTTAAAACGGCGGGCAACAGGAAGGCCTCAAACATTTTCGGTCGGCCACCATTGTCGGCACCATTGGCCAGGCCCATCACCTAAGCCCCATTTTGATCCATAAAAACCCTGTGATCCTTCTAGCTAAAGCTTCTATAAACACTAAAACATTAGTAATCTTAAAGTTCACCAACGTTTGTCACATGTACCAGACACCAGAAGTGGTCTAACAACCGACCAAAGTTGGTTTTAGAGTGAAGTATCAATGGAAGTTTCCGGCACGGCATGTTGTAATAATAACCAACTACATAACACTGTTCCAGACAGATAGCTCAGACTTAAACACTATGACAGGGAGAACAGCTTTGTTCTGGTGGTTGGAGGGAATGAGGACCTTCCTTTGAGGGCACTCTAGAGCACCTTCCCCCTAAACCCTTTTCCACCCACCACTTCTTACTCCCTGGCAGAATCTGTCCTTTGTTTTTAACCTCCAGGCCAAATGCCTTCGTTGACGTTTGTAAGCCTCAACCAGTCCAACTTGTTTGTGGTAAAAAATAATCATAATGAATAAAGCGAAAGAGAGAGAGAGAGAGAGAGAGAGAGAAACAGCTGAGGTTAGGTCCATGCAGAACCATACAGAGTGCCAGCCACATGAACAACACTACTCAACTACAGGATGCCTGTGCTTAATGTTGTTACAGATGTAGGATCTTCATTTGAGACAGTTTGCTACAGCAGGAAAATAATCCCGCAACAGGAAATCAAAATTATTATATGGATTATAATGAATGGACATGTTTGTCGGGGGTGATACATTTATCGTAAATTAAACCCTTAAATCCACGACAAGCTGTCCTGCAGCAGGGCGATCATATGAATATTCTACATCTGTATGCTAGCAACTTTAACATTTTCAATTAAAAGCTATCACCTTATTTTTACAACAGTGGTATACAGTATACATACATTCAATCACACAAGCACACAGAGACCCCCCCCCCCAGCCAGAAACACACAGACCCCCAACACACATACATGTTCACAGACAAACACACTTACCTCTTCCACAGTTAGTGGCATGCATATTCTATACTCCTTCATCAACATGGTTCAATCGTGTAGTGAACGTCTGTCTGTCTTTGCGTGTCCTAACTCTCCTGTTGCATAGTAAGCGTGCTTAAGGAACTATAGTGCACAGCACCTACTGCAGTGACCTCTCTTTCTCTCACCCTTTATTTTGCTGATGTCAGTGCTTCATTGAAGTCCAGTCCACTCTGTCAATGTGAATCTATTTGTTTTTCTCTACACTTTCTCCCCTCTCTCTCTCCTCCTTTTTGTTTATCTCCCGATTAATATCCTCACTCCCTCTGTCAACATTCAACTGTTGTTCTTCCCTTTCTCTCTACCCCTGGTTTTCCCCTCTGCCTCTCTCTCTTTCTCCGTTGCCCTTATTGTTTACTATTTCTTTGTTCTCCTCTTTTCTATGTTCTTGTCCTCCAGTGAGCAACAGGTAATTAACTTGTGAAGTAAGATTGAAACCTTCTCAACTCCATAATCCACACTATCGTACCTGTCCTGCTATTCTCTCTCTCTCTCCTCTGCCTCTCTTACTTTCGTTCTCTGGACTGCTCTCACGCGTAACCTCGCTCTCTGCTCGGCACTCCTCCCTCTCCCCGTCGCCTCCCTCCCCTGCTTTCAGTTCCTCACAAATTCCTTCACTCCCGCCTTCTCTCCCTCCCCATCTTCTCACGCCCACCTTACTTTACCTACGTACCTGTTTCTGCTCTCTCTCTCTCTCTCACACACACACACACACACACACACACACACACAGCCAACGTTTTGACAGCTCTCAGCTGATATGAATGGCTAGCACTGAGCAGTAGTCAAGTGGTGGGTTGGATTAAATATTAGCAGAGAGCCATGAGTGCTTCTATTAAGCACAGCCCCAGCGTTTATATTGCATTACCATGACCTTGAACTGAGTTTAATTGAATCCATGTTTAGTCAATGAGTACAGAGATGTGAGCAGTCATAATTGTATGTATTGCCTGTGTGTGTCCTTGAGTACTGGGTTTGTTTCCCTGGAAGAGAAGTGAACAACACTGGTGGTGGTCCTGATGAATGCCAAGCTTGAGTTGTATTGTTGCCCCACTATCAAACGTGACAAAGGAGGAACAGATGCTTGCGTTTATATGGGTCATAACACAGGGGCGAAGCTATACTGCATGTGTCAAACTCATTCTACGGTGGACCAAGTGTATGCGGGATTTCACTCCTCCCTTGTACTGGATGACTTAAGGCACTGGTTAGTAAGGAACTTACCCACACATGGTTGTCTAGGTCTCAATTGATAAAACTCAAAAACCTGCAAACACTTTGCCCTCCATGGACTGAGTTTGACACCCCTGTTATACTGGGTCTGAGCTATAGAATCCCATAAGCCTCTCAAACTCAACTCTGGACCTCGAAGCCAGTGCCATTGCTTTTTAATTGTTTAATTGTTCCCCTCCAATCAGGGACTGATTAAGACCTGGGACACCAGGTGTGTCTAATTAATTATCAGGTAGAAACCAGCAGGTGCCGGACTTCGTTGGGTAAGAGATTAATATCCCTTCCCTAAGGTCTCTATAGAGCAGGGCTCTCCAGCCCTGTTCCTGGACAGCTACCGTCCTGTAGATATTCACACCAACCCTAATCTAGAGCACCTGATTCTAATAATTAGCTGATTGTTAAACTGAGTCAGGTTAGTTACTACTGGGGTTGAATAGAAACCCACAAGAGGGTAGCTCTCCAGGAACAGGGTCGTAGGGTTTTTGATCCTGTTTGAATAGTTTTATCCAAGTCCCACATTGACCCCTAACCCGTATCCATAGATCTGAAATGATTGGATAAGCATTGTGGTAATAGCTTCACTATGTCCTCTCACTGGATTGGGTTTTCTCCATCTTGCTTATACCAGATCAAAGTTGATTTATCTCTCCCTTCCTTACAGATCTATACATATGAGCTCCTCCAGAGAAGGCCAGAGCAGTGGCAACTTAACATAGAGATCATTTAGAAAATGATGGCTGACTGACTGAGGGAAAGGTTTACCGGTTGATTAAGTTACTGAATTCATTATTAATTGGTCAGCAGGGATTTTTGTCTCCAAACTTTGTGTTCCAATGATTTGAGACTGTTGGATGACTCGTGAGTTAATTCAATTATTGATCAATGATTGATTGATTCAGCCAATGTCACAATTACTGTTTCTGCATCCCAGTTCTTTCCACACCGTCATCTCATCTCCTTTCCCTCATCTTTCACTGATAGAAGGATTCACCAGGTGAAAAGACAGGTTTCAGCCATCAAACCCTCTCAGATCAGTGAAGTTAAATGATAAAATGCTCTTTGACTGTTTTGGCATGGCATTTAATAATTATTATTTGTGTGTATCTTATTGTGTGTTTGTGATGCAAGGTTATTATAGTAAACTGAAACTAAAATAAAACTAATCATGAAAACTTGTCAACGGAAATAAAATAATTAACAAACCTTTAAAAAAAAAGTTAAACTATAATGAAACCATTAACTTTCTCAAACTAAATAAAAAAAATTGTTACGCTCAGTTTTTTAAAATCAAAATGTTTGGCAAAACTCTAAAAGGGGGTTTTCAAGCTTTTTTTTCTCCTAGTGCGGTTTAAGTTCCTGAATCTGGTGGGTCACATTGAGATTGGGCGTGTAGGCTCAAAGTCAAGGAGTGAAGTTGGGCAAGTTGCAACTGTGCTAGCCAAAAGTTGAACACTAATGTGGTTTTTCAACAGCAAGGCTCAGATCAACACGGTTTTCCATTCTCTCTGTCTCTCACCCCCCATATCATACACTCAACATGTATCGTGTGCACATCGTACAATCCAGGGCCAATCCCAAAATGCACCCCTAAACCTTACACTTTATGCAGGCTGACATGGGAGTGTTCATCTTGTCCTGTCAAATGTTTAGACGCTCGTCTGTCTGTTCCTGCTCTGTGTGTGAGTAGCCATAGCAACTGTTCCGTTTGGCTGCTGCTCAGAGCTCACGAGACAGTTGCCTGTACACAGCTGATAACAACCACATTACAAGATGTGGCAATGAATGCAGCCCTTGCACTTACTTACCCAGAATTGGATGAACTCATGGATATGGACATGTGTAACAGCCTTTTCATCTGAGGTAAAGTAGGGAGTGGCTACAACTGGAGGGAGGCGCGAGAGTGAGCCAACAGAAGGGGGAGGGGGGAAATGAACATAAATATAAATTATTAAGTAAACTATATTAGGACTACACAGTTGACTCCCATTCATGCTAGAATTCCGCAAGACCCCCGGGAGTCCTGTTCCCAAGTCAACCTCTAGCGGAGATCTGAGAGGATATGAATGGTATAAGCAAAATGGTGAAATTTCCACATAGCCTATCAGAGGGCAAGGTGAATCTATTACCATATTGCTTACACCTGCCAAATCCTCTCCGATCTCTACTAGTGCACAGGGTGTTGGGAGAATAGCAGCAAAGTTAGTTCCTGTTTCAGTTATGTCAAGAATAATGATTGGTTGACAATAGAGGCTCCTACAATGCAGGCCATGGTTGCTGGAGGAAGTTGGTGAAGAGCAACTGCACAAACTTTCCATTAACTGCAGTAAAACCTTCACAACCCTTGATCACATGATTTTTGTAAAGTTCATGTAGTCAACATGTAGGCGCAAGAAGGAAAATGTTTATCCTCATAATGCAGCACCCTTTTAAAGGTGAACAACAATGCAAGCAAGATGACATTGCCAACAGCAGCACAGCAAATATTGAGCGTGTTCAAGCTA
Source organism: Oncorhynchus masou masou (assembly GCF_036934945.1). Taxonomy (NCBI): domain Eukaryota; kingdom Metazoa; phylum Chordata; class Actinopteri; order Salmoniformes; family Salmonidae; genus Oncorhynchus; species Oncorhynchus masou. The sequence continues at coordinate 78,030,124 of NC_088240.1, read as the reverse complement.
ATACATTTTGTCTAGTCAAGATCAACGATAGTCACCGCCTTTCAAAGTGTGTTGCATTATCGGGCAAAAAAAAATCTAACTTGAGCCGACATGTCGACTGCATGAACTTTACAAAACCATGTGATCAAATGTCATGGAGTTTTTTATGAAGTCATCTTCAAGTCGCTGCAGTTGTTTCTCACCAACTGCACTATGCAGCCAACTCCTGGCTAGTGGGAGACACTATTTGTCAACCCATCATTAGGGTGTTTTTGGTTGACCCACATGAACATGATCAAAGACATGACTGAAACCAGAACCAACTTTGCAGCGAATCTAAAGCTACAGGCAGAACAAAATGAAAGTGATATTTGAGACCTTTCTCTCACCAATTCATTCTACAAACATTATGTTTTCAGTTTGTGTTTGATATGGGACTTAGACAATAGCAAACAATAGCAGCTACAGTGCCTTCGGAAAGTATTCAGACTTTTTTACACATTTGTTGTTACAGTGTTATTCTAAAGGTTTTTTCCCCTCATCAATGTACAAACAATCCCCATGATTACGAAGCAAAAAGATTTTGGGACATTTTTGCTGTTAAAAAACTGAAATGTTACATAACTATTTAGACCCTTTCATCTATACTTTGTTGAAGCACCTTTGGCAGCGATGATAGCATTGACTTTTCTTGGGTATGATTCTACAAGCTTGGCACACCTGTATTTGGGGAGTTTCTTCCATTCTTCTATGCAGCTCCTCTCAAACTCTATCAGGTCTCTCCAGAGATGTTCGATCGGGTTCAAGTCTGGGCTCTGGCTGGGCCACTCAAGGACATTCAGAGACTTGGCAATCCTGTGTTGTCTTGGCTGTGCTCTTAGGGTCATTCTCCTGTTGGAAGGTGAACCTTTGCCCCCAGTCTGAGGTCCTGAGCACTCTGGAGCAGGTTTTGATCAAGGATCTCTCTGTACTTTAGTCCGTTCATCTTTGCGTCGATTCTGACCAGTCTCCCAGTCCCTGCCACTGAAAAACATCTCCAAAGCATGATGCTGCCACCACCATGCTTCACTGTAGGAATGGTGCAAAGTTTCCTCCAGACTTGACGCTTGGCATTCAGGCCAAAGAGTTCAATCTTGGTTTCATCAGACCAGATAATCTTGTTTCTCACGGTCTGAGAGTCTATAAGTGCCTTTTTTGCAAACTCCAAGTGGGCTGTCATGTGCCTTTTACTGAGGAGTGGCTTCCGTCCGGCCACTCTACCATAAAGGCCTGATTGGTGGAGTGCTGCAGAGATGGTTGTCTTTCTGGAAGGTTCTCCCATCTCCACAGAGGAACTCTAGAGCTCTGTCTGAGTGACCATCAGGTTCTTGGTCATCTCCCTGACCAAGGCCCTTCTACTCCAATTGCTCAGTTTGGCTGGGCAGCCAGCTCTTGGATGGGTCTTGGTTGCTCCAAACTTCTTACATTTAAATATGATTGAAGCCACAGTGTTCTTGGGGACCTTCAATGCTGTGGAAATATTTTGGTACCCTTTCCCAGATCTGTGCCTCGACACGATCCTGTCTCAGAGCTCTACGGACAATTATTTTGACCTAATGGCTTGCTTTTTGCACTGTCAACTGTGGGACCTTATATAGACAGTTGTGTGCCTTTCCAAATCATGTCCAATCAATTGAATTTACCACAGGTGGACTCCAATCAAGTTGTAGAAACATCTCACGGATGATCATTGGAAACAGGATGCACCTGAGCTCAATTTCGAGTCTCATAGCAAAGGGTCTGAAAAGTTATGTAAAGAAGGTTTTTTAAATTTTTAATTCATTAAACCTGTTTTCGCTTTGTCATTATGGGATTTTGTGTGTAGATTGCTGAGGATTTGTTTTATTCAATCGATTTTAGAATAAGGATGTAACGTAACAAAATGTAGAAAAGGTCTAGGGGGTCTGAATACTTTCCAAAGGCACTGTATGTTGACACTGCCATGTTGATCTGAACCTTGCTGTTGAAAAACCCCTACAGTGTCCAACTGTCGGCTGTCGCCGATGCACTTCTCCGGCTGCACTCCTTGACTTTTGTCTACAGTCGGCTTCGTTAGCCTTACAATTCAAACACACCCAATGAGATGGGAGTGATGCAAGACTGCTCTCACACAGTCACACAGAGTATCTGCGCATGTGCACAGGTTGGCTTCCTGCTGCTACATCTTCGTAGCTACAGGACCAAAACAGCGGCAAAGTTTCTTCTTGGCCTTCAATGTACCCGGTTGTTGTGGAAAATGACCCACTACTACTGTTTGCATTGTGCATCTACGTCAACTTGTTACCATGATTATGGATAGTCCTGAATGAATCGGGAATAATGATGATTGAGAATGCACAATACAGATGCACAAATATCTTTCCCCCAAGACATGCTAACTTCTCACCATTACAATAACATGGGAGGTTAGCATTTTTGGTAGGGCTATGATGTTTATGCCTCTGTAACTTTCTCCCTCATTATTCAAGACTAATTCAGAACTATCCATAATCATGGTAGCCTCCACATTGATGTATAATTGTTTAGAAACATATTCTATTCCTATTTACAATAAAAGTGACTCCAAAATTGACACAATACATTATTTAGCATTCATTTCTATTGGGCACAAAATAATTTGAAACACAACCAAAACAAACAGCAAATGCATCCAACAAGTTTGTACAGTTACAATCTTGATGTAATCATTGCATGCTAGGAATATGGGACCAAATACTAAATGTTTGACAACTTTAATACACATACATTAATTTATCCCAATACTTTTGGCCCCCTAAAATGGGAGGACTATGTACAAAACGGTTCACCCGATATGGATGAAAATACCCTCTAATTAAATCTGACAGTCTGCACTTTAGCCTCATAGTCTTTGTTTCATTTCAAATCCAAATTGCCGGCATACTGAGACAAAACAAGTGGACGAGGTGTAGAGAGGAGTGAGCCGGATATTAAAATGAGAAGGCAGTTTTAGATCATTAAACAGTGGGCAGGATGCCAGCAGCATCATACCACCTCTTAAATGTCATGTGCCGGGGTCACAGGTCAGGAAAATGTCCACTCAGAGAGGTAAATGATGGACCCATCCTAGCCCACTCTCTAGTTTTTACCATGTTTTGAAGCTATACCGTGTTTGTTTACAACTACATTGTTCACAAACAGTGGAGTAAAACAAGCTTATATTTTGGGTCCTGATGTGGTTACAGTTAAACTAAGCTCTTGAGGCATTTCCAAGTAATATTCTTTCAGAATCAATAGCTATATATCATTCATTTACAAGTCCCAAAATTGATATAGCAATTGTACATTTTTCCTTTATGGTTTGGCTTGGGTTAGCATTTGTGTTAACAGGTTAAGTTTAGGGTGACAGTTACAGTAAGATTATGATTTGCGTTTGAAAAGTGCATTTGTGTTTTGAAAGCACAGCACCCCCTTCGTCCTCTCTACCATGGCCAGATAGATAGTGTTGACCCTCCTCCTCCTCTTCCCTTCCCCATCTCCCCCCACCACCCCACTGGACTCCTCTGATCTAACGTTCAGTCCAATCATCAGAAAACCTGAAGGATTTGGGTCACACCTCCGCCTAGCTCGGAGAAAACACGGAAAGTAAGAGTCAGGGATTTTAGACTTAAACTTTCTCCTCCATCAAGGATTTATTTTTCTCACACAGTCTCACAGCAGCACAACAGCTGTCAGAAGTCATTGCAATACATAAAGAGCTACATGGTTATTTAGCCTGCAACAAGGTGTATGTATGTCTCTGTGTGTCTGTGTATGAATAAAGCGGGGAGAGAGGCTCCTGTGGGTTGTGATGGGAGGGAGGTTTAGGCTGTGTAATCTGGTGTGTAGGGGAGGATCACAGACCGATGGGATGGTGAGACACTGAGCCATTGATTGGACCTGCTTTCTTATTGATACCACCAGAGGACTGCTGTCAGGGGTGTAGTGGCAGGAAGGAGGGAGACAGGGAGAGAGACAGGGAGGGAGGGAGGGAGACAGGGAGGGAGGGAGGGGGAGTGTATGTGTGTGGTTGCATGTGGGTGTCTTTGTGTGTGGGTTTTTTTAATTGAATTTTGTTTAGGGGTGGATCAGCTTAATATTGCAGAAAGAATGTTGCTTCCATCAATGTAATTGTCTGCATTATTTGGTAAATATATATATATATATACATGCATGCATACACATACACATATATGTGTTTGTGTGATTAGGGGGATGTGATCCCCCGTTGTCAGGTAGTATTCCCTCAGGAGACACATTCTCCAGTGAGACATCGTTAGGCGCTCTGGATGGCGTTGCACACCGTGCCGGCCACTCAGAGGAGGTAAACAAGACTATTAGACTCAAACTCAACATGATAGCTGTGATTTGGTCCAAGTAGAGACAGAACAGTCTCGATTGGTTCTAAGCAGAGACATAACAGTCTTGATTGGTCCAAGCAGAGACATAACAGTCTTGATTGGTCCAAGCAGAGACAGAACAGTCTTAATTGGTCCAAGCAGAGACAGAACAGTCTTGATTGGTTCAAGCAGAGACAGAACAGTTTTGATTGGTTCCCAGGACATATGCAGGAATAACGGAATCTTAAACACACACACGCACACAAGTTTGCATACATGCACTCAAACACAAACGTGCACAGATGCTACATGGGCACTTCACACTCTACACACACATGCGAGTACACACACACACACACTCCCTCTCTCTCTCTCGCTCTCTCATTATCAAGTCCTGAGATTCTCTCGTTTCCTTATAATAAAGAATTATTCATTTGCAGGTTTTACATATTCATGAGCTAAGATGATATAAAGTGCAATTCATTACATTGTTGTTCTTCATTTCCCAGATAAATAATACATGGGCTTTTAAATTGTTCAATGTTCTTTAATGTCATTATTAATCTGAACATGTTTCAGGCTTTCATTCACAAAGTAGTGTGTGTTTTACAGAGAAAGAGATCAACATCTAGACTGTAGGCTACTGTATTCCTGTTTGAGCCAATGTCTACTTGAGCCAGTGTGTGTGTGTGTGTGTGTGTGTGTGTGTGTGTGTGTGTGTGTGTGTGTGTGTGTGTGTTCCCGAGTGTTTGAGTTCTACACATTCATCAGGGTTCTCCAGGGGTATAAAAGTTGAGCATCACCACGGCCATAAAAAAAATCAAATTTATTCAAGAAGAGCAATGGAGGGGATTTGCACACAGTAGCACGAGGACTGGAGGGCCACTGAAATGGATTAGAGTTCCTTTCAGCACAGCAGGTCATTGGGAGCTATTGCACTATAGCACAGAGGAGCAGGATATTTCCTCTTTCACATTCCATAGAGGGAAATTAAATTGCCTCTTCCCTCTGCCGTGTATGTGTGTTTGTGTGTGTGTGAAGTCAGCGTCGGTTGGAGATAGGTTTGAATATGCTTCCCACATGTTCTCCTTAGCCCTCTGTCTAACTATGCCAAGACCCCATGGCCCTATCATTCTCTCTCTCTTTCTTCTCTCTCTCTCTCTCTCTCTCTCTCTCTCTCTCTCTCTTCCTCCCTCACTCACATTCACATTCCTCATGCCATGACCCCATGGTCTTCTCCAGATCACCCACTCACTGCCCTTCTTTCCCCCTTCCTCTGCACCTTCCTCTTCTCTCCCTCTCTCAATCACCCCTTGCCTCCTCTATCCCCCCTCCCTACCACCCACCCACCCACCCACCCTCTCTCTCTCCCTCCATGCCAATCCCCATGGTCCTCTCTAGATCACCCACTCATTGCCCTCCTTTTCTCCTTTCCTATTCTCTCCCTCTCTCAATCACAGCACTCCTCACCCTCTTTCCCTCTCTCTCTCCCTCTCCCTCCATGCCAAGTCCTGATGGTCTTCTTTAGATCACTCACTCACTCACTCACTCACTCACTCACTCACTCACTCACTCACTCACTCACTCACTCACTCACTCACTCACTCACTCACTCACTCACTCCTTTTTCTCTCTTTCTCTATAACCCTTCCACCTCTCTCTCTCTCTCTCTCTCTCTCTCTCTGTGCCAGGGCCCCATGACTTCAGTTAATGCCAGACACGCTAGTCAGGCTCAGAGAATTATCCGGAGGGCTTGTGTCTTTAACACTACTCCACTGAGGACCAACTATTAATTTCCCTCTCTCCAACATCTCTGTCTCTCTCTGTCTTTCTGTCTTTCTCTCACACTGTAAAGAAACCTATTCTGGAAGACCCTCCTGACCCAGTCAAGCAGACAAATCTGAAATGATGAACCATCTCTCTCTTACTACAGCTATGTAATTAACAAACTTTTAAATGATTGTTTCCAGAATAAATAAAAAACTGGTTATATCAAAATCGAATCAAATCTGGTGTGTGTGTGTGTGTGTATGTGTGTGTGTGTGTGTGTGTGTGTGTGTGTAGTCTGGTGTTTGATTATTAGCTCAGAGCTAAACAGATGCGTAAACAGAGATAGGGGGGAACCCAGTCACATCAGATTAGGACAGACACCAAAGATCTACCCTCCCTCCCTCCCACACACACACACACACACACACACACACACACACACACACACACACACACACACACACACACACACACACACACACACACACACACACACACACACAGACACACACACACACACACACACACACACACACACACACACACTCACACACACACACACACACACACACACACACACACACACACACACACACACACACACACACACACACACACACACACACACACACACACACACACACACACACACACACACACACACACACACACACACACACACTCAGCAAAAGAATGTACAGTATATGTGTAATGTGCACATGCAAACATAATCCTGTCACAAATGCACACCCACAACCCTGCATAGGAACACATATAGTACTTCTCCAGATTAACATTCATACTGTACTTATAGCCTATACTGTACAATGCACAAAAGGCTATACTACACATGCTGCCACTAATAATAAATGGTAGAATGCATACCACCACATGCCTCATAAACATCTCAGAGGGCATGAGAGAGAGAGAGGTTCATAAGATAACAGGAGGAATGTTACAAGTTCTCTGGTTGAGGAGGTTCATAAGATAACAGGAGGAATGTGACAAGTTCTCTGGTTGAGGAGGTTCATAAGATAACAGGAGGAATGTTACAAGTTCTCTGGTTGAGGAGGTTCATAAGATAACAGGAGGAATGTGACAAGTTCTCTGGTTGAGGAGGTTCATAAGATAACAGGAGGAATGTGACAAGTTCTCTGGTTGAGGAGGTTCATAAGATAACAGGAGGAATGTGACAAGTTCTCTGGTTGAGGAGGTTCACCTGGACTGTATGAGAGAAACCAGGGGCTGATATGAATCTGGTCTATTATTAATACCACTATAGTAGCAGTGTCTCGCAACACACCACTGAGCCTGATATGGATCCTTATCCCACATCATATACCTCAGAAACAATGGGTCCTCACTGTCTATCTGTCTCTGCCATTTGGGGTATAATGACTGCACATAGCCCCTAGGCACAGATCTAGGATCAGCTTGCCATAACCTTATCGTAACTTTAACCATTAGGGAAGGAAATGTACGAATGACCATATACCAGTGTATAGGGCTGACTTCATCGTCCTGCTAATGACTGGGATGTGAGCTGCCTGTTGGCACAGATCTAGGATCAGTTAACGTTCCAAATCCTAACTATATGGCACTAGGGAGGGTAAATGCAACTGAGCTCAGAACAGTGTCTAGGGGTGACTTTCGCCTACAGTCCTAATGGCTGGGATTGGTACAAGAGAGAAAATAACTTCCACTAGTTGCCCTAAGGTCTGCTGTGTGTCCACCCCAAATGGTTACACACACACACACACACACACACACACACACACACACACACACACACACACACACACACACACACACACACACACACACACACACACACACACACACACACACACACACACACACACACAGATACCGATGAATGTTAAATGAGAAAGAACAGAGACATCTACATGTCCATCAAACCTTCACATTGACACATTTCCATTAATACAGTAATGTCCCTTGGGGAGTTTGCTTCCTGTGTGTGTGTGTGCCTTTGTGTGTGTGTGTGTGCTCCCCTCCTTCTCCTGATAGTAGGGCCTGCTCCCCTCCTTCTCCTGACAGTAGGGCCTGCTCCTCTCCTTGTTCCGACAGTAGGGCCTGCTGCCCCCCTTGTCCCGACAGTAGGGCCTGCTCCCCTCCTTGTCCCGACAGTAGGGCCTGCTCCCCTCCTTGTCCTGGCAGTAGGGCCTGATCCTCTCCTTGTCCTGACAGTAGGGCCTGCTCCCCTCCTTGTCCTGACAGTAGGGCCTGCTCCTCTCCTTGTCCCGACAGTAGGGCCTGCTCCCCTCCTTGTCCCGACAGTAGGGCCTACTCCCCTCCTTGTCCTGGCAGTAGGGCCTGCTCCCCTCCTTCTCCTGGCAGTAGGGCCTGCTGCCCGCCTTGTTCCGACAGTAGGGCCTGCTCCCCTCCTTCTACTGACAGTAGGGCCTGCTCCTCTCCTTGTTCCGACAGTAGGGCCTGCTGCCCCCCTTGTCCCGATAGTAGGGCCTGCTCCCCTCCTTGTCCTGACAGTAGGGCCTGCTCCCCTCCTTGTCCCGACAGTAGGGCCTGCTCCCCTCCTTGTCCTGACAGTAGGGCCTGCTCCTCTCCTTGTTCCGACAGTAGGGCCTGCTCCTCTCCTTGTTCCGACAGTAGGGCCTGCTCCCCTCCTTGTCCCGACAGGAGGGCATGCTCCCCTCCTTGTCCTGACAGTAGGGCATGCTCCCCTCCTTGTCCTGACAGTAGGGCCTGCTCCCCTCCTTGTCCTGACAGTAGGGCCTGCTCCCCTCCTTGTCCTGACAGTAGGGCCTGCTCCCCTCCTTGTCCCGACAGTAGGGCCTGCTCCCCTCCTTGTCCTGACAGTAGGGCCTGCTCCCCTCCTTGTCCCGACAGTAGGGCCTGCTCCCCTCCTTGTCCTGACAGTAGGGCCTGCTCCCCTCCTTGTCCTGACAGTAGGGCCTGCTCCCCTCCTTGTCCTGACAGTAGGGCCTGCTCTCTTACAGGGGAAGGTGCCGTGCCCAGTTGATAATCCCCCAGATAATTGCTTTGAAACTGAACCTAAACTATACTGGCCATTCTATTGTATTGATCTACTCTAATTATAATCTCAAAATGGTATGTACCCTATTTGAGTCCACCGAATCCAAGCAGTCTTCTCTGACCTAGTACACAGTGAGAGTGTGCGTAATTTACTATGGTAAGAAGACCAGAACTAATCGATGCACACGCTACGTTAGCGTTGCTACAAAATCTGAGTGGAAACGACTCAGATGGTGTGGAAAAAATGAATCTTCTGATTCTGAGCCTCAGCCTGAACCTCCATCCCTGAGGCCTAAGTGCAAAAAAGCCAGATCGGTGCGCAGTGAGCAGGTGCCTGTGCAGCCACCAAATGAAACAATGAGAGAGGAGAGAGGAAGGGAAGGCAACATCTATATAAAACAAGCCAGTGACAATGCTACTGGCCGATTATAAGCCCAAAATGTCATCACTGAGAGAGCGGACCCTACATCTCTAGCAGAACCAACATCGCAACACACTCACCAGCTTTTGTTGTTTATGTGACATGGACATGCTCCAGTTGATGCCATTGTGTGAAGACACACACCATGTAAGCACGAGCTGACAATAATCGACTATTTGTGACTGCTGTCATATTAATTAACACATCTTCTTTATAATGCCATTATTGCTTTTGTGCTGATCTTCACTATTTATCCAGCACACTTTGTGCTTATGATGTTTAGGCTACTGTTGTTTTCAGTATTTGACCACGCGTCTTGCTGAAGTGCGTCTTGGTGGTTGTGGTATATATAGATTTTTTTGTCATTCTAAAAATAATCCTTTACCTCATTCTGTTTCCTAGTTGTCATAACAAAGGCACTCCACGAATAACATTTATTGAACACTTAAATTTTTGTGTTTTCAGTGTTTTATTTTTTTTAACAAATAGCCTACAGTAACATAAACTAATGAAAATGCTATTGTGTTAGTTGAAATATATATATTTTTGTATTCTAATGTAAACTAATCCCACATTATTTTTGCGATAGCATATATGAAAGTTATTAATTACACTGTTGTTACAGTCAGAATGACTGCTCATCAGCTCAAAGGGGGTCCCTTGAGGCCCAGCTGTTCTCGTGTTAAGGTAAGAGTTAACGTTTGTGATAGGGTTAAAACAGAAAAAATAAAAACAAGCGCTAGCTAGATGCTAATAGGCGCTCACCTTGACCCTAGTGGATGGTGTTGAAGGCATCTGCCAACATCCTGGGGACCTGGACAACGTTGAATACTGAAGTCGATCTGGTGTGACCTGGCTGGTGTGTATGTGTGTGTGTGTGTGTGTTTTATGTAAATCAATCTGGAGCGCTCCTCAATATGTTAACTCCAATCATATGATAATTTACATAGTGGCGTGGTGCAGGCATCACTAATGATCCATGGTCATGTATGGATTTATTGATCAAATCAAAATTTATTTGTCACATGCGCCGAATACAACAAGGGTAGACTTTACCGTGAAATGCTTACTTGCAAGCCCTAAAGTGACTAGGGGACAGTATTTTCATTTTTGGAAAAATAACGTTCCCGTAGTAAACGGGATATTTTGTCAGGACAAGATGCTAGAATATGCATATAATTGACAGCTTAGGATAGAAAACACTCTAAACTTTCCAAAACTGTAAAAATATTGTCTGTGACTATAACAGAACTGATATTGCAGGCAGAAGCCTGAGAAAAATCCAATCCGGAAGTGCCTCATGTTTTGAAAGAGCTGCGTTCCAATGCGTCCCTATTGAGCAGTGAATGGGCTATCAACCAGATTACTTTTTCTCCGTATTCCCCAAGGTGTCTACAGCATTGTGACGTAGTTTTATGCATTTATGTTGAAGAATACCCGTAAGCGGCTACATTGGGCATGTGGTCACCTGATGCTCCCAGAGTGATTCTCGCATAAAATACAGAGGTAGCCATTATTCCAATCCGTCCTACTGAAAAACCAATTGTCCCGGTGGATATATTATCGAATAGATATTTGAAAAACACCTTGAGGATTGATTATAAACAACGTTTGCCATGTTTCTGTCAATATTATGGAGCTAATTTGGAATATTTTTCAGCGTTTTTGTGACTGCAATTTCTGGGCGATTTCTCAGCCAAACGTGAAGAACAAACGGAGCTATTTCGCCTACAAAAATAATATTTTGGGACAAAAGGAACATTGGCTATCTTACTGAGAGTCTCGTGAGTGAAAACATCCGAAGCTCATCAAAGGTAAACGATTTAATTGGATTGCTTTTCTGATTTCCGTGACCAAGTTACCTGCTGCTAGCTGGACAAAATGCTATGCTAGGCTATCGATAAACTTACACAAATGCTTGTCTAGCTTTGGCTGTAAAAGCATATTTTGAAAATCTGAGATGACAGGGTGATTAACAAAAGGCTAAGCTGTGTCTCAATATATTTCACTTGTGATTTTCATGAATAGGAATATTTTCAAGGAATATTTATATCCGTTGCGTTATGCTAATTTGTGTCAGTTGATGATTACGCTCCTTCATGCGGGATGGGGAGTCATTAGAGGTTTTAACCAATAGTGCAGTTCAAGAAGAGCCGAGCAGAGTTTACACACCAACAAAGATAAGCATGGAGGAAAGGAGGAAGAGAGAGGGATAGTGAAAGAGAAGAAGAGGAACACTCCCAATCTCAAACTCCACTTCCTCTATCTCAGTCAAATAAACATCATTATAAACATTAGCTTACACTTTGCTGTGTGTGTGTGTGTTTGTAGTTTGTGTGTGTGTGTGTGTGTGTGTGAAAAATGTATTTAAAAAAATGTATGAATGTATGAATTAAACAATCCAGATAATTCCCAGAATAATTGATTAAAGATGCAACGACCAGACTGGTCATTCTATTGGATACCTCAGCCCGGACAATGTCCAGACTGGTCTCTCTACTGGATACCCCAGCCTGGACAACGAACAGACTGGTCTCTCTACTGGATACCCCAGCCTGGACAACGACCAGACAGGTCTCTCTACTGGATACCCCAGCCTGGACAACGACCAGACTGGTCTCTCTACTGGATACCCCAGCCCGGACACCGACCAGACTGGTCTCTCTACTGGATACCCCAGCCCGGACAACGACCAGACTGGTCTCTCTACTGGATACTCCAGCCCGGACACCAACCAGACTGGTCTTTCTACTGGATACCCCAGCCCGGACACTGACCAGACCGGTCTCTCTACTGGATACCCCAGCCCGGACAACGACCAGACTGGTCTCTCTACTGGATACTCCAGCCCGGACACCAACCAGACTGGTCTTTCTACTGGATACCCCAGCCCGGACAACGACCAGACTGGTCTTTCTATTGGATACCCCAGCCCGGACAACGACCAGACTGGTCTCTCTACTGGATACTCCAGCCCGGACACCAACCAGACTGGTCTTTCTACTGGATACCCCAGCCCGGACACTGACCAGACTGGTCTCTCTACTGGATACCCCAGCCCGGACAACGACCAGACTGGTCTCTCTACTGGATACTCCAGCCCGGACACCAACCAGACCGGTCTTTCTACTGGATACCCCAGCCCGGACAGCGACCAGACTGGTCTCTCTACTGGATACCCCAGCCCGGACACCGACCAGACTGGTCTCTCTACTGGATACCCCAGCCTGGACAACGACCAGACTGGTCTCTCTACTGGATACTCCAGCCCGGACACCAACCAGACTGGTCTTTCTACTGGATACCCCAGCCCGGACACCGACCAGACTGGTCTCTCTACTGGATACCCCATCCCGGACAACGACCAGACTGGTCTCTCTACTGGATACTCCAGACCGGACAACGACCAGACTGGTCTCTCTACTGGATACCCCAGCCCGGACACCAACCAGACTGGTCTTTCTACTGGATACCCCAGCCCGGACACCGACCGAATACCCCAGCCCGGACAACGACCAGACTGGTCTCTCTACTGGATACCCCAGCCCGGACAACGACCAGACTGGTCTCTCTACTGGATACCCCGGCCCGGGCAACGACCAGACTGGTCTCTCTACTGAATACCCCAGCCAGGACAACGACCAGACTGGTCTCTCTACTGGATACCCCAGCCCGGACAACGACCAGACTGGTCTCTCTACTGGATACCCCAGCCTGGACAACGACCAGACTGGTCTCTCTACTGGATACCCCGGCCCGGGCAACGACCAGACTGGTCTCTCTACTGAATACCCCAGCCAGGACAACGACCAGACTGGTCTCTCTACTGGATACCCCAGCCCGGACAACGACCAGACTGGTCTCTCTACTGGATACCCCAGCCTGGACAACGACCAGACTGGTCTCTCTACTGGATACTCCAGCCCGGACACCAACCAGACTGGTCTTTCTACTGGATACCCCAGCCCGGACAACGACCAGACTGGTCTCTCTACTGGATACTCCAGCCCGGACACCAACCAGACCGGTCTTTCTACTGGATACCCCAGCCCGGACAATGACCAGACTGGTCTCTCTACTGGATACCTCAGCCCGGACAACGACCAGACTGGTCTCTCTACTGGATACCCCAGCCCGGACACCGACCAGACTGGTCTCTCTACTGGATACCCCAGCCCGGACAACGACCAGACTGGTCTTTCTACTGTATACCCCAGCCCGGACACCGACCAGACTGGTCTCTCTACTGGATACCCCAGCCCGGACACCGACCAGACTGGTCTCTCCACTGGATACCCCAGCCCGGAGACCGACCAGACTGGTCTCTCTACTGGATACCCCAGCCCGGACAACGACCAGACTGGTCTCTCTACTGGATACCCCAGCCCGGACACCGACCAGACTGGTCTCTCTACTGGATACCCCAGCCCGGACAACGACCAGACTGGTCTCTCTACTGGATACTCCAGCCCGGACACCAACCAGACTGGTCTTTCTTCTGGATACTCCAGCCCGGACACCGACCAGACTGGTCTCTCTACTGGATACCCCAGCCCGGACAACGACCAGACTGGTCTCTCTACTGGATACTCCAGCCCGGACACCAACCAGACTGGTCTTTCTACTGTATACCCCAGCCTGGACAACGACCAGACTGGTCTCTCTACTGGATACCCCAGCCCGGACAACGACCAGACTGGTCTCTCTACTGGATACCCCAGCCCGGACACCAACCAGACTGGTCTTTCTACTGTATAACCCAGCCTGGACAACGACCAGACTGGTCTCTCTACTGGATACCCCAGCCCGGACAACGACCAGACTGGTCTCTCTACTGGATACCCCAGCCCGGACACCAACCAGACTGGTCTTTCTACTGGATACCCCAGCCCGGACAACGACCAGACTGGTCTCTCTACTGAATACCCCAGCCCGGACAACGACCAGACTGGTCTCTCTACTGGATACCCCAGCCCGGACAACGACCAGACTGGTCTCTCTACTGGATACCCCAGCCTGGACAACGACCAGACTGGTCTCTCTACTGGATACTCCAGCACGGCCACCAACCAGACAGGTCTTTCTACTGGATACCCCAGCCCGGACAACGACCAGACTGGTCTTTCTATTGGATACCCCAGCCCGGACACCGATTAGACTGGTCTATCTACTGGATACCTCAGCCCGGACAACGACCAAACTGGTCTCTATACTGGTTACTCCAGCCCGGACACCAACCAGACTGGTCTTTCTACTGGATACCCCAGCCCGGACAACGACCAGACTGGTCTTTCTATTGGATACCCCAGCCCGGACAATGACCAGACTGGTCTCTCTACTGGATACCTCAGCCCGGACAACGACCAGACTGGTCTCTCTACTGGATACTCCAGCCCGGACACCAACCAGACTGGTCTTTCTACTGGATACCCCAGCCCGGACAACGACCAGACTGGTCTTTCTATTGGATACCCCAGCCCGGACAACAACCAGACTGGTCTCTCTACTGGATACCCCAGCCCGGACAACGACCAGACTGGTCTTTCTATTGGATACCCCAGCCCGGACAACGACCAGACTGGTCTCTCTACTGGATACCCCAGCCCGGACACCGACCAGACTGGTCTTTCTACTGGATATCCCAGCCCGGACAACGACCAGACTGGTCTCTCTACTGGATACTCCAGCCCGGACACCAACCAGACTGGTCTTTCTACTGTATACCCCAGCCTGGACAACGACCAGACTGGTCTCTCTACTGGTTACCCCAGCCCGGACAACGACCAGACTGGTCTCTCTACTGGATACCCCAGCCCGGACACCAACCAGACTGGTCTTTCTACTGGATACCCCAGCCCGGACACCGACCAGACTGATCTTTCTATTGGATACCCCAGCCCGGACAACGACCAGACTGGTCTCTCTACTGAATACCCCAGCCCGGACAACGACCAGACTGGTCTCTCTACTGGATACCCCAGCCCGGACAACGACCAGACTGGTCTCTCTACTGGATACCCCAGCCTGGACAACGACCAGACTGGTCTCTCTACTGGATACTCCAGCCCGGACACCAACCAGACTGGTCTCTCTACTGGATACCCCAGCCCGGACAACGACCAGACTGGTCTCTCTACTGGATACCCCAGCCCTGACACCAACCAGACTGGTCTTTCTACTGTATACCCCAGCCTGGACAACGACCAGACTGGTCTCTCTACTGGATACCCCAGCCCGGACAACGACCAGACTGGTCTCTCTACTGGATACCCCAGCCCGGACAACGACCAGACTGGTCTCTCTACTGAATACCACAGCCCGGACAACGACCAGACTGGTCTCTCTACTGGATACCCCAGCCCGGACAATGACCAGACTGGTCTCTCTACTGGATACCCCAGCCTGGACAACGACCAGACTGGTCTCTCTACTGGATACTCCAGCACGGACACCAACCAGACTGGTCTTTCTACTGGATACCCCAGCCCGGACAACGACCAGACTGGTCTTTCTATTGGATACCCCAGCCCGGACACCGACCAGACTGGTCTATCTACTGGATACCTCAGCCCGGACAACGACCAGACTGGTCTCTATACTGGTTACTCCAGCCCGGACACCAACCAGACTGGTCTTTCTACTGGATACCCCAGCCCGGACAACGACCAGACTGGTCTCTCTACTGGATACTCCAGCCCGGACACCAACCAGACTGGTCTTTCTACTGTATACCCCAGCCTGGACAACGACCAGACTGGTCTCTCTACTGGTTACCCCAGCCCGGACAACGACCAGACTGGTCTCTCTACTGGATACCCCAGCCCGGACACCAACCAGACTGGTCTTTCTATTGGATACCCCAGCCCGGACACCGACCAGACTGGTCTTTCTATTGGATACCCCAGCCCGGACAACGACCAGACTGGTCTCTCTACTGAATACCCCAGCCCGGACAACGACCAGACTGGTCTCTCTACTGGATACCCCAGCCCGGACAACGATCAGACTGGTCTCTCTACTGGATACCCCAGCCTGGACAACGACCAGACTGGTCTCTCTACTGGATACTCCAGCCCGGACACCAACCAGACTGGTCTTTCTACTGGATACCCCAGCCCGGACAACGACCAGACTGGTCTTGCTATTGGATACCCCAGCCCGGACACCGACCAGACTGGTCTCTCTACTGGATACCTCAGCCCGGACAACGACCAGACTGGTCTCTCTACTGGATACTCCAGCCCGGACACCAACCAGACTGGTCTTTCTACTGGATTCCCCAGCCCGGACAACGACCAGACTGGTCTTTCTGTTGGATACCCCAGCCCGGACAACGACCAGACTGGTCTCTCTACTGGATACCTCAGCCCGGACAACGACCAGACTGGTCTCTCTACTGGATACTCCAGCCCGGACAACGACCAGACTGGTCTTTCTGTTGGATACCCCAGCCCGGACAACGACCAGACTGGTCTCTCTACTGGATACCCCTGCCCGGACAACGACCAGACTGGTCTTTCTATTGGATACCCCAGCCCGGACAACGACCAGACTGGTCTCTCTACTGGATATCCCAGCCCGGACACCGACCAGACTGGTCTTTCTACTGGATACCCCAGCCCGGCCAACGACCAGACTGGTCTTTCTACTGGATACCCCAGCCCGGACACCGACCAGACTGGTCTCTCTACTGGATACCCCAGCCCGGACAATGACCAGACTGGTCTTTCTACTGGATACCCCATCCCGGACAATGACCAGACTGGTCTTTCTACTGGATACCCCAGCCTGGAAAACGACCAGGCTGGTCTTTCTACTGGATACCCCAGCCCGGACAACGACCAGACTGGTCTCTCTACTGGATACCCCAGCCCGGGCACCGACCAGACTGGTCTCTCTACTGGATACCCCAGCCCGGACAACGACCAGACTGGTCTCTCTACTGGATACTCCAGCCCGTACACCAACCAGACTGGTCTTTCTACTGGATACCCCAGCCCGGACAACGACCAGACTGGTCTTTCTATTGGATACCCCAGCCCAGACAACGACCAGACTGGTCTCTCTACTGGATACCCCTGACCGGACACCGACCAGACTGGTCTTTCTATTGGATACCCCAGCACAGACAACGACCAGACTGGTCTCTCTACTGGATACCCCTGCCCGGACACCGACCAGACTGGTTTTGCTATTGGATACCCCAGCCCCGACAACACCAGACTGGTCTCTCTACTGGATACCCCAGCCCGGACAACGACCAGACTGGTCTCTCTACTGGATACCCCAGCCTGGACAACAACCAGACTGGTCTCTCTACTGGATACTCCAGCCCGGACACCAACCAGACTGGTCTCTCTACTGGATACCCCAGCCCGGACAACGACCAGACTGGTCTCTCTACTGGATACCCCAGCCCGGACACCAACCAGACTGGTCTTTCTACTGTATACCCCAGCCTGGACAACGACCAGACTGGTCTCTCTACTGGATACCCCAGCCCGGACAACGACCAGACTGGTCTCTCTACTGGATAACCCAGCCCGGACACCAACCAGACTGGTCTTTCTACTGTATACCCCAGCCTGGACAACGACCAGACTGGTCTCTCTACTGGATACCCCAGCCCGGACAACGACCAGACTGGTCTCTCTCCTGGATACCCCAGCCCGGACACCAACCAGACTGGTCTTTCTACTGGATACCCCAGCCCGGACAACGACCAGACTGGTCTCTCTACTGAATACCCAAGCCCGGACAACGACCAGACTGGTCTCTCTACTGGATACCCCAGCCCGGACAATGACCAGACTGGTCTCTCTACTGGATACCCCAGCCTGGACAACGACCAGACTGGTCTCTCTACTGGATACCCCAGCCCTGACACCAACCAGACTGGTCTTTCTACTGTATACCCCAGCCTGGACAACGACCAGACTGGTCTCTCTACTGGATACCCCAGCCCGGACAACGACCAGACTGGTCTCTCTACTGGATACCCCAGCCCGGACAACGACCAGACTGGTCTCTCTACTGAATACCACAGCCCGGACAACGACCAGACTGGTCTCTCTACTGGATACCCCAGCCCGGACAATGACCAGACTGGTCTCTCTACTGGATACCCCAGCCTGGACAACGACCAGACTGGTCTCTCTACTGGATACCCCAGCCCGGACAACGACCAGACTGGTCTCTCTACTGGATACCCCAGCCCGGACAACGACCAGACTGGTCTCTCTACTGAATACCACAGCCCGGACAACGACCAGACTGGTCTCTCTACTGGATACCCCAGCCCGGACAATGACCAGACTGGTCTCTCTACTGGATACCCCAGCCTGGACAACGACCAGACTGGTCTCTCTACTGGATACTCCAGCACGGACACCAACCAGACTGGTCTTTCTACTGGATACCCCAGCCCGGACAACGACCAGACTGGTCTTTCTATTGGATACCCCAGCCCGGACACCGACCAGACTGGTCTATCTACTGGATACCTCAGCCCGGACAACGACCAGACTGGTCTCTATACTGGTTACTCCAGCCCGGACACCAACCAGACTGGTCTTTCTACTGGATACCCCAGCCCGGACAACGACCAGACTGGTCTCTCTACTGGATACTCCAGCCCGGACACCAACCAGACTGGTCTTTCTACTGTATACCCCAGCCTGGACAACGACCAGACTGGTCTCTCTACTGGTTACCCCAGCCCGGACAACGACCAGACTGGTCTCTCTACTGGATACCCCAGCCCGGACACCAACCAGACTGGTCTTTCTACTGGATACCCCAGCCCGGACACCGACCAGACTGGTCTTTCTATTGGATACCCCAGCCCGGACAACGACCAGACTGGTCTCTCTACTGAATACCCCAGCCCGGACAACGACCAGACTGGTCTCTCTACTGGATACCCCAGCCCGGACAACGATCAGACTGGTCTCTCTACTGGATACCCCAGCCTGGACAACGACCAGACTGGTCTCTCTACTGGATACTCCAGCCCGGACACCAACCAGACTGGTCTTTCTACTGGATACCCCAGCCCGGACAACGACCAGACTGGTCTTGCTATTGGATACCCCAGCCCGGACACCGACCAGACTGGTCTCTCTACTGGATACCTCAGCCCGGACAACGACCAGACTGGTCTCTCTACTGGATACTCCAGCCCGGACACCAACCAGACTGGTCTTTCTACTGGATTCCCCAGCCCGGACAACGACCAGACTGGTCTTTCTGTTGGATACCCCAGCCCGGACAACGACCAGACTGGTCTCTCTACTGGATACCTCAGCCCGGACAACGACCAGACTGGTCTCTCTACTGGATACTCCAGCCCGGACAACGACCAGACTGGTCTTTCTGTTGGATACCCCAGCCCGGACAACGACCAGACTGGTCTCTCTACTGGATACCCCTGCCCGGACAACGACCAGACTGGTCTTTCTATTGGATACCCCAGCCCGGACAACGACCAGACTGGTCTCTCTACTGGATATCCCAGCCCGGACACCGACCAGACTGGTCTTTCTACTGGATACCCCAGCCCGGCCAACGACCAGACTGGTCTTTCTACTGGATACCCCAGCCCGGACACCGACCAGACTGGTCTCTCTACTGGATACCCCAGCCCGGACAATCACCAGACTGGTCTTTCTACTGGATACCCCATCCCGGACAATGACCAGACTGGTCTTTCTACTGGATACCCCAGCCTGGAAAACGACCAGGCTGGTCTTTCTACTGGATACCCCAGCCCGGACAACGACCAGACTGGTCTCTCTACTGGATACCCCAGCCCGGGCACCGACCAGACTGGTCTCTCTACTGGATACCCCAGCCCGGACAACGACCAGACTGGTCTCTCTACTGGATACTCCAGCCCGTACACCAACCAGACTGGTCTTTCTACTGGATACCCCAGCCCGGACAACGACCAGACTGGTCTTTCTATTGGATACCCCAGCCCAGACAACGACCAGACTGGTCTCTCTACTGGATACCCCTGACCGGACACCGACCAGACTGGTCTTTCTATTGGATACCCCAGCACAGACAACGACCAGACTGGTCTCTCTACTGGATACCCCTGCCCGGACACCGACCAGACTGGTTTTGCTATTGGATACCCCAGCCCCGACAACACCAGACTGGTCTCTCTACTGGATACCCCAGCCCGGACAACGACCAGACTGGTCTCTCTACTGGATACCCCAGCCTGGACAACAACCAGACTGGTCTCTCTACTGGATACTCCAGCCCGGACACCAACCAGACTGGTCTCTCTACTGGATACCCCAGCCCGGACAACGACCAGACTGGTCTCTCTACTGGATACCCCAGCCCGGACACCAACCAGACTGGTCTTTCTACTGTATACCCCAGCCTGGACAACGACCAGACTGGTCTCTCTACTGGATACCCCAGCCCGGACAACGACCAGACTGGTCTCTCTACTGGATAACCCAGCCCGGACACCAACCAGACTGGTCTTTCTACTGTATACCCCAGCCTGGACAACGACCAGACTGGTCTCTCTACTGGATACCCCAGCCCGGACAACGACCAGACTGGTCTCTCTCCTGGATACCCCAGCCCGGACACCAACCAGACTGGTCTTTCTACTGGATACCCCAGCCCGGACAACGACCAGACTGGTCTCTCTACTGAATACCCAAGCCCGGACAACGACCAGACTGGTCTCTCTACTGGATACCCCAGCCCGGACAATGACCAGACTGGTCTCTCTACTGGATACCCCAGCCTGGACAACGACCAGACTGGTCTCTCTACTGGATACTCCAGCACGGACACCAACCAGACTGGTCTTTCTACTGGATACCCCAGCCCGGACAACGACCAGACTGGTCTTTCTATTGGATACCCCAGCCCGGACACCGACCAGACTGGTCTATCTACTGGATACCTCAGCCCGGACAACGACCAGACTGGTCTCTCTACTGGATACTCCAGCCCGGACACCAACCAGACTGGTCTTTCTACTGGATACCCCAGCACGGACAACGACCAGACTGGTCTTTCTGTTGCATACCCCAGCCCGGACAACGACCAGACTGGTCTTTCTGTTGCATACCCCAGCCCGGACAACGACCAGACTGGTCTCTCTACTGGATACCTCAGCCCGGACAACGACCAGACTGGTCTTTCTACTGGATACCCCAGCCCGGACAACGACCAGACTGGTCTTTCTATTTGATACCCCAGCCCGGACATCGACCAGACTGGTCTCTCTACTGGATACCCCAGCCCGGACACTGACCAGACTGGTCTTTCTACTGGATACCCCAGCCCCGATTCCGACCAGACTGGTCTCTCTACTGGATACCCCAGCCCAGACAACGACCAGACTGGTCTCTCTACTGGATACTCCTGCCCGGACACCAACCAGACTGGTCTTTGTAATGGATACCCCAGCCCGGACAACGAGCAGACTGGTCTCTCTACTGGATACCCCAGCCCGGACAACGACCAGACTGGTCTCTCTACTGGATACCCCAGCCCGGACAACGACCAGACTGGTCTTTCTATTGGATACTCCAGCCCGGACACCAACCAGACTGGTCTTTCTACTGGATACCCCAGCCCGGACACCGACCATACTGGTCTCTCTACTGGATACCCCAGCCCGGACAACGACCAGACTGGTCTCTCTACTGGATACCCCAGCCCGGACAACGACCAGACTGGTCTTTCTATTGGATACCCCAGCCCGGACAACGACCAGACTGGTCTCTCTACTGGATACCCTAGCCTGGACAACGACCAGACTGGTCTTTCTACTGGATACCCCAGCCCGGACAATGACCAGACTGGTCTTTCTACTGGATACCCCAGCCTGGAAAACGACCAGGCTGGTCTTTCTACTGGATACCCCAGCCCGGACAACGACCAGACTGGTCTCTCTACTGGATACCCCAGCCCGGGCACCGACCAGACTGGTCTCTCTACTGGATACCCCAGCCCGGACAACGACCAGACTGGTCTCTCTACTGGATACCCCTGCCCGAACAACGACCAGACTGGTCTTTCTATTGGATACCCCAGCCCGGACAACGACCAGACTGGTCTCTCTACTGGATACCCCAGCCCGGACAACGACCAGACTGGTCTCTCTACTGGATACTCCAGCCCGTACACCAACCAGACTGGTCTTTCTACTGGATACCCCAGCCCGGACAACAACCAGACTGGTCTTTCTATTGGATACCCCAGCCCAGACAACGACCAGACTGGTCTCTCTACTGGATACCCTTGCCGGACACCGACCAGACTGGTCTTTCTATTGGATACCCCAGCCCGGACAACGACCAGACTGGTCTCTCTACTGGATACCCCTGCCCGGACACCGACCAGACTGGTTTTGCTATTGGATACCCCAGCCCCGACAACAACCAGACTGGTCTCTCTACTGGATACCCCAGCCCGGACAACGACCAGACTGGTCTTTCTATTGGTTACCCCAGCCCGGACAACGACCAGACTGGTCTCTCTACTGGATACCCCAGCCCGGACAACGACCAGACTGGTCTTTCTATTGGATACCCCAGCCCGGACAACGACCAGACTGGTCTCTCTACTGGACACCCCAGCCGGGACAACGACCAGACTGGTCTCTCTACTGGATACCCCAGCCCGGACAATGACCAGACTGGTCTTTCTATTGGATACCCCAGCCCGGACAATGACCAGACCTGTCTCTCTACTGGATACCCCAGCCCGGACAACGACCAGACTGGTCTCTCTACTGGATACCCCAGCCCGGACAACGACCAGACTGGTCTCTCTACTGGATACCCCAGCCCGGACAACGACCAGACTGGTCTTTCTATTGGATATCCCAGCCCGGACAACGACCAGACTGGTCTCTCTACTGGATACCCCTGCCCGGACACCGACCAGACTGGTTTTGCTATTGGATACCCCAGCCCCGACAACAACCAGACTGGTCTCTCTACTGGATACCCCAGCCCGGACAACGACCAGACTGGTCTTTCTATTGGTTACCCCAGCCCGGACAACGACCAGACTGGTCTCTCTACTGGATACCCCTGCCCGGACACCGACCAGACTGGCCTTTCTATTGGATACCCAGCCCGGACAACGACCAGACTGGTCTCTCTACTGGATACCCCAGCCCGGACAACGACCAGACTGGTCTTTCTATTGGATACCCCAGCCCGGACAACGACCAGACTGGTCTCTCTACTGGATACCCCAGCCTGGACAACGACCAGACTGGTCTTTCTACTGGATTCCCCAGCCCGGACAACGACCAGACTGGTCTCTCTACTGGATACCCCAGCCCGGACAACGACCAGACTGGTCTTTCAATTGGATACCCCACTCCGGACAACGACCAGACTGGTCTCTCTACTGGATACCCCTGCCCGGACAACTACCAGACTGGTCTCTCTACTGGATACCCCAGCCCGGACAACGACCAGACTGGTCTTTCTACTGGATACCCCAGCCCGGACAATGACCAGACTGGTCTTTCTATTGGATACCCCAGCCCGGACAACGACCAGACTGGTCTCTCTACTGGACACCCCAGCCCGGACAACGACCAGACTGGTCTCTCTACTGGATACCCCAGCCCGGACAATGACCAGACTGGTCTCTCTACTAGATTCCCCAGCCCGGACAACGACCAGACTGGTCTTTCTATTGGATACCCCAGCCCGGACAACGACCAGACTGGTCTCTCTACTGGATACCCCAGCCCGGACAACGACCAGACTGGTCTCTCTACTGGATACCCCAGCCCGGACAACGACCAGACTGGTCTTTCTATTGGATACCCCACTCCGGACAACGACCAGACTGGTCTCTCTACTGGATACCCCTGCCCGGACAACTACCAGACTGGTCTCTCTACTGGATACCCCAGCCCGGACAACGACCAGACTGGTCTTTCTACTGGATACCCCAGCCCGGACAATGACCAGACTGGTCTTTCTATTGGATACCCCAGCCCGGACAACGACCAGACTGGTCTCTCTACTGGACACCCCAGCCCGGACAACGACCAGACTGGTCTCTCTACTGGATACCCCAGCCCGGACAATGACCAGACTGGTCTCTCTACTAGATACCCCAGCCCGGACAACGACCAGACTGGTCTTTCTATTGGATACCCCAGCCCGGACAACGACCAGACTGGTCTCTCTACTGGATACCCCAGCCCGGACAACGACCAGACTGGTCTCTCTACTGGATACCCCAGCCCGGACAACGACCAGTTGGCTGGTGTGTTTATGGACATATTCAATCTCTCCCTATCCCAGTCTGCTGTCCCCACCTGCTTCAAGATGGCCACCATTCCTGTACCCAAGAAGGAAAAGGTAACTGAACTGAATGATTATCGCCCCAAAGCAATCACTTCATGAAGTGCTTTGAGAGACTAGTCATGGATCATATCACCTCCACCTTACCTGCCTACCTGCCACTCTAGACCCTCTGCAATTTGCGTACCGTCCCAATAGGTCTACAGACGATGCAATCACCATCACACTGCACACTGCACA